>NC_086448.1:179532219-179832219 GCF_028390025.1 Pseudophryne corroboree
GATGGTGGCTGTGCTTTCTGTTTATGGTGGGACGGTGATGGTGGCTGTGCTTTCTGTTTATGGTGGGACGATGATGGTGGCTGTGCTTTCTGTTTATGGTGGGACGATGATGGTGGCTGTGCTTTCTGTTTATGGTGGTGGCTGATGGTGGCTGTGCTTTCTGTTTATGGTGGGGCGATGATGGTGGCTGTGCTTTCTGTTTATGGTGGGGCGATGATGGTGGCTGTGCTTTCTGTTTATGGGTGGGGCCTGATGGTGGCTGTGCTTTCTGTTTATGGGTGGGGGCTGATAGTGGCTGTGCTTTCTGTTTATGGTGGGATGGTGATGGTGGCTGTGCTTTCTGTTTATGGTGGAAGCTGATGGTGGCTGTGCTTTCTGTTTATGGTGGGATGGTGATGGTGGCTGTGCTTTCTGTTTATGGTGGGACGGTGATGGTGGCTGTGCTTTCTGTTTATGGTGGTGGCTGATGGTGGCTGTGCTTTCTGTTTATGGTGGGGCGATGATGGTGGCTGTGCTTTCTGTTTATGGGTGGGGCCTGATGGTGGCTGTGCTTTCTGTTTATGGTGGGACGGTGATGGTGGCTGTGCTTTCTGTTTATGGTGGGGGCTGATGGTGGCTGTGCTTTCTGTTTATGGTGGGGCGATGATGGTGGCTGTGCTTTCTGTTTATGGTGGGGGCTGATGGTGGCTGTGCTTTCTGTTTATGGTGGGGCGATGATGGTGGCTGTGCTTTCTGTTTATGGTGGGGCGATGATAGTGGCTGTGCTTTCTGTTTATGGTGGGGCGATGATGGTGGCTGTACTTTCTGTTTATGGGTGGGGCCTGATGGTGGCTGTGCTTTCTGTTTATGGTGGGACGGTGATGGTGGCTGTGCTTTCTGTTTATGGTGGGACGGTGATGGTGGCTGTGCTTTCTGTTTATGGGTGGGGGCTGATAGTGGCTGTGCTTTCTGTTTATGGTGGGGCGATGATGGTGGCTGTGCTTTCTGTTTATGGGTGGGGGCTGATAGTGGCTGTGCTTTCTGTTTATGGTGGGATGGTGATGGTGGCTGTGCTTTCTGTTTATGGTGGTGGCTGATGGTGGCTGTGCTTTCTGTTTATGGTGGGATGGTGATGGTGGCTGTGCTTTCTGTTTATGGTGGGACGGTGATGGTGGCTGTGCTTTCTGTTTATGGTGAGACGGTGATGGTGGCTGTGCTTTCTGTTTATGGGTGGGGGCTGATAGTGGCTGTGCTTTCTGTTCATGGTGGGGCGATGATGGTGGCTGTGCTTTCTGTTTATGGTGGGACGGTGATGGTGGCTGTGCTTTCTGTTTATGGGTGGGGGCTGATAGTGGCTGTGCTTTCTGTTTATGGTGGGATGGTGATGGTGGCTGTGCTTTCTGTTTATGGTGGGATGGTGATGGTGGCTGTGCTTTCTGTTTATGGTGGAAGCTGATGGTGGCTGTGCTTTCTGTTTATGGTGGGACGGTGATGGTGGCTGTGCTTTCTGTTTTTGGTGGGGCGATGATGGTGGCTGTGCTTTCTGTTTATGGTGGGACGGTGATGGTGGCTGTGCTTTCTGTTTATGGTGGGGCGATGATGGTGGCTGTGCTTTCTGTTTATGGGTGGGGGCTGATAGTGGCTGTGCTTTCTGTTTATGGTGGGACGGTGATGGTGGCTGTGCTTTCTGTTTATGGTGGGGCGATGATGGTGGCTGTGCTTTCTGTTTATGGGTGGGGGCTGATGGTGGCTGTGCTTTCTGTTTATGGTGGGGCGATGATGGTGGCTGTGCTTTCTGTTTATGGGTGGGGGCTGATGGTGGCTGTGCTTTCTGTTTATGGTGGGACGGTGATGGTGGCTGTGCTTTCTGTTTATGGTGGGACGGTGATGGTGGCTGTGCTTTCTGTTTATGGTGGGACGGTGATGGTGGCTGTGCTTTCTGTTTATGGTGGGGCGATGATGGTGGCTGTGCTTTCTGTTTATGGGTGGGGGCTGATGGTGGCTGTGCTTTCTGTTTATGGTGGGGCGATGATGGTGGCTGTGCTTTCTGTTTATGGTGGGACGGTGATGGTGGCTGTGCTTTCTGATAACGGGTGGGATGGGGGGATGCATATATATGTTGTAGGCTTATTCTGGTTAGACTTTTTATCATTGGTTCTGTAACAAAATATCTGGAAAGCGCCCTTTCAAAATCTTGCGTTTGCCACTGGCAGCATGATTTACACCAATGGTTTACTATACAGAAATTGCTGTCCTAGAGCTTGTGCTATACTATTCAGATTGTCATAATATCCCTTTTACAGAGCAATACCTATACTCTCTCTTCGGATTGGGTATGTGTGACCAGTGGTCACAATACAGACGCCGGGAATCCCGGCTGTTAGATGGGCGGCGGGGGCGAGCGCAACAAAGCCCCTTGCGGGCTATGTGCGCCCTCCATGCAGCAGGCTTGGTGGCTCGCTGCACTCGCAACAGGTTCTATTCTCACTCTATGGGTGTCGTGGACACCCACGAGTGGGAACGGTCTATGTCGGTTGGCATGCCGACCGGCGGTATAATCCGGGGCCGGGATCTCGGCGTCGGTATTGTCACATAACCATATCCCCTCTCTTCATGCTAATAATTTAATGACTATCCTCTGTAAATATTTGCAGAATACTGCTGTGTGTCACTTATACTTTGAGAAATGCATACTAATTAACTTTAAGAACATCTTATATTTACAAGCCAAAGATTACAGTACACCAACATGCAAGTTATTTGGATCTCTTACAAATAGCCACAAATCTTTAGGAAACATCATTCCTAGTGAGAACTTATGCTGGACTGCCATGATTTTATTTGTGAACACTTCTGAGATGCCTACTAATAAACCCATTATTAATACTATTTACAATTTTTGTACCTCTCAGATTCCACTGATTTCTATTTAACAATTATTTTCATATTTTGTGTACAGTACCAGATACATATAACAAAAATATGAATTACCGTTCTATAAATTTTTATTTAAACACTCACACAGACATGGGTCTTAAAACCAATTAAAAAATAAGATCAGGTCCCAGATTCAGAAACATGATCAATTCCCAGGTTACATTTGTCAAGATCCTCTGATCTATATCCTCATCTCTGTCCTTACTGATTTGATTCTAGAGGTATTAAAATGGCTTTGAACTACTTGAACTAAATCATAATTCCCCAGCATCAAAACTGGTTTTTTTTTTTTTTGGTACATTAGGCAAAATCAATTATATTGATGTGCAGAGAATGTTTCACATTCATACAGTACATTTATTAACAAAACATCATTTATTTGTCATGTGAATAAAGGACCTTACTCACTGGTGTACATTAAAAAAAAAAAAAAAGATTTTTATCATCATGAATATAGTTATGAAGGTGGAACCTATTGGTTCCAATGAACCCATATCCACTTGTGCTTGCGGTTAGTAGTAGCACTGTAGCAATGTGGCAAAATCTTTTTGATACTACATGCACCCCTTGTTTTTGGTCTCTGCAAGTGAAAGCAAGGGGATCACAGGCATTTCCTCCATTAATCCTATTATTATTATTATTATTATTAATAATAATAATAGTAGTAAATTAGATTTATGGTAAGAACTTACCGTTGTTAAATCTCTTTCTGCGGGGTACACTGGGCTCCACAAGGATTAACATTGGGGTGTAGAGTAGGATCTTGATCCGAGGCACCAACAGGCTCAAAGCTTTGACCTTCTTCCCAAGATGCATAGCGCCGTCTCCTCTATAACCCCACCTCCGTGCACAGGAGCTCAGTTTTGTCAACCAGCCCAATGCAGTAGCAGGTACCAGAGACGACAATCGTTAGTAGCCACATACACCACACACTCCCCACAGGAGAGGGTGTCAGCGGCTAATGCCATACCAACCCAAAGAAGCAAATGCGTCAGGGCAGGTGCCTTGTGGAGCCCAGTGTACCTCGCAGAAAGAAATTTAACAACGGTAAGTTCTTACCATAAATCTCGTTTTCTGCTGCGGGGTACACTGGGCCCCACAAGGATTAACATCGGGGATGTCCTAAAGCAGTACCTTATGGGAGGGGACGCACTGTAGCGGGCACAAGAACCCAGCGTCCAAAGGAAGCATCCTGGGAAGCCGAAGTTTCGAAGGCATAGAACCTTATGAACATGTTTACTGAGGACCACGGCGGGCCACCCAAGAAGGTCCGACAGACCGAGGAGAATGGGCGTTAATGGTAGCAGGAGCTGGAAGGCCAGCCTGTACATAAGCATGTGCAATCACCATTCTAATCCATCTGGCCACGGTCTTCTTGTTAGCAGGCCAGTCACGTTTGTACCAAACAGTACAAAAAGAGAATCAGATTTCCGAATGGAGGAGGTTCTCTTCACTTAGATACGAAGAGAACGTACCACAACCAAAGACCGCTCTTTAGATGACACCTCAGGAGAATTAAAGGCCGGGACCACAATCTCCTGATTAAGGTGGAAGGAAGATACCACCTTGCGTAAATAACCCGGACGCGTTCTAAGAACCACCCGGACACGGTGAAAAATCAGATAGGGGGACTTACAGGATAAGGCACCCAAGTCCAAGACCCTTCTAGCTGAAGCAATAGCCAGCAAAAACAAAACCTTAAAGGAAAGCCACTTAAGGTCAACAGACGCAAGAGGTTCAAACGGAGACTCTTGCAAGACCGACAGATCCCATGGGGCAACAGGTGGTACATAAGAAGGCTGAATCCGCAACACACCCTGCGTGAAGGTATGAACATCAGATAGGGCAGCAATCTTTCTCTAAAACCAAACCGACAAGGCATATGCTCCTGAGGAAGCTGGCAGCCATTAGACCAGCGAAACGCGTTGAGCTAAGGACACGGACCATCAGCTCTGGATCCACCTGGCATCTCCGGTAACAATTGGACCCTTGCCCTCATTGGACACCATCTGCCCATTGGAACCTGAAATTACTCCCCTGCTGCCAACTGGATTCTCACCTGCTAAATTGAGATCCTAGGGACAACATCCATAAGGACTGGGTAACTACTATTATCTCAAGTGAACCAAGAAATTATGAGGAGGGAGTCCTAACCGGAGACTGTGTAGTTTTAATATTTACCAGGAGTGGGATCCAATTGGTCCTAATTGACATCTTTTTAAAATCATCTGTTTATGATCTAAGAACAGATAGTGTGATTACATCTGATCTATTCATTTAACCAATCCTGTATGTTTATTAAAATCTTGTGATTCTTTTTAAAATACCGTCCCTTATTAGTATCACAGCCGGCGCCAGTACACATATTTCTTTGCCACATCTGGAAGGCCCCACTTGTCCATGAGAAGTTGAAACACCTCTGGAGGGAGGCTCCACTCTCCGGCGTGTACGTCCTGACGACTGAGAAAGTCTGCTTCCCAGTTTAGGACCCCCGGAATGAACACTGCGGATATGGCCAGCAGATGGCGTTCTGCCCACTGAAGAATTCGTGTTACTTCCCTCATTGCCATGCGGCTCCGAGCACCACCTTGATGATTGATGTACGCCACCGTGGTGGCGTTGTCCGAATGTACTTGGACAGGTCTGTTCTGTATCAAATGTTGGGCCAGGTTCAGTGCATTGAACACCACCCGCAGTTCCAGAATGTTTATCGGGAGTAGAGACTCCTCCTCGGTCCACCGACCCTGAAGGGAGTGTAGTTCCAATACCACGCCCCAACCTCTCAGACTGGCATCTGCGTCAGCAAGACCCAGTTGGATATCCAGAGAGGACGGCTCCTGCTCAATCGATGGTCCTGAAGCCACCAGCTCAGTGACAGGCGGTCCTCCGGAGACAAGGAGATCAGGTGAGATCTGATCCGGTGAGGCAGGTCGTCCCACTTGGTCAGAATTAACTTCTGCAGAGGGCAAGAATGGAATTGAGCATACTCCACCATGTCGAAAGCCGACACCATGAGACCTAGCACTTGCATTGCCGAATGTATCGACACTTGTGGATGAGATAGGAAGCATCAAATCCTGTCCTTAAGCTTCAGGACTTTCTCCTGAGACAAGTACAACCGCTGGTTGTGAGTGTCCAATAACGCTCCCAGGTGCACCATGCTCCGAGGAGGATCCAGGGAAGATTTCTTCCACTTGAGTAGCCATCCGTGGGCTTTCATGAACTGGACAGTCAGATCTAGATGACACAGGAGAAGTTCTGGGGAATTTGCCAGGATCAGCAAATCGCCCAGGTACGGTAGGATCCTGACCCCTTGACAGCCTTCATTACCGCCATGACTTTGGTGAAAACTCGCGGAGCCGTCGTCAAACCAAAAGGTAACGCCCAAAATTGGTAATGAAGGTTGGCCACCGCAAACCTCAGGTACTGCTTATGAGACACTGCAATAGGTAGGCATCCTGTATGCTGCGGGCTATAATAAAAATGGGTTTTTATAGAGAGAAAACCCACCTGTGCCCGGTGTCCCAATGGCTAGTGGAGCGGCTGCCCTTTGCAGTGTCCACGCCAGTGCGCGCGGCCCGCCTCCCACGGCCGCGCCGGATCACGATAACAGCTGGCCAAAGAGACCCCTTACCTCCCCTTGTACCTGCGGCCACGCGATCCCGGAGGATCAAGACTGACTGACCAAGAAAGACACCGGAGCCTCCGCTGTAGTTACCCGGCGCGGGAGTATACAGCACCGCTGGGGGAGTGATGGAGCTGCAGCAGAGGATGTCTGACTGACATTCATTAAAGCTGCAGCCCTTGAAGTCTTCAAATTTCTTCTTTTCTTCTGAAATTAGCTTATAATATGGGCTGCAGGAGCAGCTCTCCTGTTGATTGCCTGCTTACTGCATGGCACCAACTTACAAACTGAGCTCCTGTGCACGGAGGCGGGGTGATATAGGAGGCGGCGCTATGCATCTTGGGAAGAAGGTCAAAGCTTTGAGCCTGTTGGTGCCTCAGATCAAGATCCTACTCTAAACCCCGATGTTAATCCTTGTGGAGCCCAGTGTATCCCGCAGCAGAAATAATAAAAATTTATTTGACCCACTTCAGTCAGGCTTCCGTACACAACACTCCACAGAGACATCACTGACTAAAGTAGTGAATGATCTAGTCACTACGAAGTCCAAAGGCGATTACTCTCTTCTCATACAAACACAGCAATCCCTAGGTCTTCAAGACACTGGGGGTCATTCCGAGTTGATAGCACGGTAGCAGTTTTTTGCAGCCGTGCGATCAGAAAGTCGCCGCCTATGGGGGAGTATATTTTAGCATAGCAAGTGTACTATCACTTGTGCAGGGGAGCTGTGCAAAAAGTTTTTGTGCAGTTTCTGAGTAGCTCTGAACTTACTCAGCCACTGCGATCACTTCCGCCTGTCAGGTCCCGGAATTGATGTCAGACACCCGCCCTTCAAACGCCTGGACATGCCTGCATTTTCAACGGCACACCCAGAAAACTGCCAGCTGCCCCCTAGAAACGCCTTCTTGCTGTCAATCACCTTGCGATCGCTTTCTTCGTAAGGTCCTATGATGCCCAGGGTCGCGGTGCATGCGCAGTTCAGACCTGATAGCACCGCTGCGAAAAACTGCAGCATGTGATCGGGTTGCGATGACACCCACAGTCCTCTCTCTGTTCCTATCCTACCTATCTAATCGCTCCTTCAGTGTTCGCTTCTCTGAATCCACCTCCTCTTCGCTACCTCTCTCATTTGGAGTACCACAAGGTTCGGTCTTAGGTCCTCTGCTTTTCTCAATCTATACCTCCTCTCTTGGCAAACTAATCAGCTTTTTTGGATTTCAGTATCATCTGAATGCAGATGATACTAAAATCTATCTCTCCTCCCCAGATTTGTCACCATCTGTATTGGTCCGTATCACTGAATGCCTTTCTGGTGTTTCATCTTGGATGTCATCCCGCCACCTCAAACTTAATATTTCCAAAACAGAGCTACTTATATTTCCACCGGCCAATAGTAATTACCAACCTGATATCTCTATCACTGTTGAGAACTCAACAATCAATCCTACCCCACAAGCCTGCAGCCTAGGTGTCATACTTGCCTCAGAACTGTCCTTTGTTCCCCACATTCAATTTGTCTTAAAATCATGTTACATGCATCTAAAAAACATATCCAAAATATGCCCATACCTTACACAAGACACTGCAAAAACTCTAATCCATACACTCATTATCTCCCACATTGATTATTGCAATAGTCTTCTAACTGGTCTTACCAAAAAGAGACTCTCACCACTATAATCCATTCTGAATGCAGCTGCGATGCTAATCTTCCTCGCTAGACGTTCATCGGCTGCAGAACCACTCTGTCAGTCCCTCCATTAGTAACCTGTATTCTACGTTATTCAATATAAAATACTTTTATTCACACACAAGGCCATTATCCAAACTACACCAATATACATCTCTTCGCTTTTCTCAAAATATCTCCCAACTCGATCTCTCTGCTCTTCACAAGGTTTACGTCTCCCATTCACACTCATTACTTGCCCCCATGCTCGATTGCAGGACTTTCATCAGGCTGCACCCACTCTGTGGAATGCCCTACCACGCACAATAAGACTATCCAGACCTTCAAGAGTTCCCTGAAAACTCACCTCTTCAGGCTAACTTATCACATTCCAGAACCGCTCACTCAACCTTCATAAGCTTTCCTATCCGATTATGGGGGTCATTCCGAGTTGTTCACTCACTGCCGTTTTTATCATAACTGCGATCAGTTCTGCGCATGCGTATGGGCCGCAGGGCGCACGCGCTAGGTACTTTTACACAAAACTATGCAATTTTACGCAGGGCCAAGCGACGCTTTTCAGTCGCTCTGCTGATCGGTGAGTGATTGACAGGAAAGGGGTGTTTCTGGGCGGAAACTGAGCGTTTTCCGGGAGTGTGCTAATAGACGCAGGCGTGTCAGGTAAAAATGCAGGCATGCCTGGGGAAACGGGGGAGTGGCTGGCCGAACGCAGGGTGTGTATGTGACATCAAACCAGGAACCAAACAGTCTGCAGTGATCGCAATCTAGGAGTAGGTCTGGAGCTACTCAGAAACTGCAGGGAAATATTTAATAGCAGAACTGCTAACCTTTCGTTAGCAATTCTGCTAAGCTAAGATACACTCCCAGAGGGCGGCGGCCTAGCGTGTGCATTGCTGCTAAAAGCAGCTAGCGAGCGAACAACTCGGAATGAGGGCCTATATCCCCACTCTACAGTCCGCACATATCCTCCACATTTTTTCTCTTTCTTCACTTTCCCTTCCTTCTGACCATGGTTCATCATTGCTGTGATGTGACATCATGCAGCCCACCTAGAACCTTTGCAATCCAGTGGACAAATTTGCAATAGATAGTGCCTATCCTTGTGTATCAATGCCTATTTTCTTATAGATTGTAAGCTTGCTAGCAGGGCCTTCCTACCTCTATGACTGTTTATTATTAACGAGTTTTGCTGCTCTATATAAGAAACTGTTAATAAATAAATAAATGAATAATAATAATAATAATAATAAAAAAATAAACTAACTTTATACGGCACTAAAAGTGGTCTGCAGCACCATAGAGAGGACAAAACAATTAGACAGTACAGGGTAAAACAGGCAAGTAACAAACAGCACAGCAGCTCTCAATACAACCACTTGTGCAGGGAGTGCAATGGTAATCTGAAACCTGTATCTATTAGCATGGTCTAGGCCACCTGAAGAAACCAAAACAACAAAAGAGTGGAGTCCGGGGCAGAGAGCCTAAGGTGGAGATGTAGAGAGTAGCTGGTATGTAAGAGAAGAAGGTACTGTAATAAGAAGAGGAGGGAGGAGGGCCCTGCTCATAGAGCTTACAGTCTAAAGAGAAGGGATGACTAACGCAAGATAGAAGGAATAAGCCAGTGTGTGTGTGTGTGTGTGTGGTGGGGGGGGGGGGTAGGGTGGCTAAGAGCAGGAATGAGAGAACTGAAGGGTGTAATAAGGTGAGGTAGACTATGTGGTGGTGACATGGTTAAGTGGTGGACAGATAAGCTTTTATGAAGAGACGGGTTTTCAGCACCCACTTGAAGAACAAATTCAGCCAACGGTGACAATGGGATTGTATGTGGAATCCATTTGACATGTGGTGTCACTGGACTTTTCCTAATACCTGTGAGTAGCAGTAGCTGTATTTGTCAGGATAAGTGTAGGTGGATCTCTGCTTAGCACAGGTAGCTCTGTCGGATTGCTGCAGCTTCCTCCTCATCGATCCTATAATCTTGCTATGCTCAGCTATGGATTGTATAGTAAAGACAGCTATTGAGGACTTTGAAATTATACTCAAAATGGTAGAGGGTATATTAAAGAAAAACAGAATTTCTGTTGTTCATATGAAATATTTGAAATATCAATTTGTTATTATATCAAATTCCACGTTATTCTACATTGCACATTCCAGGATAGTCAGCTGTCATGAGGATATCTGTATACTGTACATTGATCTACAATATCAAAAGACCTCTTTGACCAGACTCGGTATTCTTGACATTTTCGTGGCCCTCGTTATTTCCTCTCATTTTAACTAAAAATGCATTCATGTAGTATCAATATGGTTATATAAATGTATTTGTACTTCCCAGTAATACTAATATATTAAATTATTTAAGAGATTAAAGTTTATTGGAAATATTTATTAGTATGGAGTAGTTAGAGGCAGTTTAAGAGAGGAAGGGGCAGTGTGCAGGCTCTGATCGGGCTCCCTCCTCTCCATTGGTGCAGCAGACTCTGGCATTGTGCCAGAGTCTACTGCGCATGTGCAGGTCTCCAGGAACATGGCGCCTGCACCTTTATCAAGGGGACAACTCTATTGCGCATGTGCAAATTAGCGGGAAAATGGTTGCGGCTGCCATTTCCCTGGTGATTTCTGCAGCTCTGCAGCCAGCGCTGGGCCTACGGAGTGGTAAATATAATTATATGGGTACAGGGTTTGCACTGTGTGGGCCCCCCTGGACCCAGAGGCCCTTGTGCACTGCACACTTTGCACCCATTATAGATACTCCAGTATGAGTAATGATACACCTTGTGTAAAACACGACAAGCTAAATGTTGTGTTTCAGGTTATAGGATTATACAATGCCCTAAGCACATCGGTACAATAGAAGTTAGTGGCACATTGAATCCATTTTTTAAAAGTCTTATAAATACTAACCTGAATTTATTTTGCATATTAAATGAAACAGGAAGGGCTTAAATATAAAAGGATATTTAAAAATGGTGAATGGAAGGAGGTGGCTTTTTGCTGTAACCCAACGTGCATCGCCAGCGGGTTACAAAGCACCCTCCAATCACTGACTAGTAAATACAAAGAGTTAGAGGTCAAAACCAATAGCAATGCATGTTGATATGTTGTTGTTTTAAACCGATGCACAAAATGAGACCGTAAATTTAGCCCTTCATTATCAGTCAATAAAAAACTGCAGCAACAGCCACATATCAGTAGCTGAATCCTGTATGAAGCTACGAAACACACTCCTAAATATAAAATACATTTTACTTTTTTTGTGAATTTGAATAATTAATTGTGTAAATGCAATGTAATGTTATTTACTTAAGGTCAGTAATTAGAATTACAAAACAGAGATACTGTAACAAAATGAATTAATGAAATAAAAAAAATTATGCACTTAAAACAGTATTCTCTTAAATTTTAAGAAATGCACCCACTAGAATAAAATCCCCCCAAAAAGGCGCTAAAAAACTAAAGATAGCAACTACAATAAAATAAATTTTTATTCTAAACAAAGCTCTTATTCAAATAATTGAAATACACTATTCGTACATAACTTTTTAAATATATTCTCATGACCAAAAAGCTAATTGTATGCAAGGTTTTATATTTACTGATGAAGTGGAATAGTTTAAGATATACAGTAGCACAATGAAACCTGTTTCAAAACACAAAAGATAAGGTCATCCTAAAGATTTTCTACTTTCCCACAATACAAAGCTATGTTTTTCTCAGTATTACTTTGATTTTAAAACACATTATTGTCCGCTTTTCAATATACTAAGCAGCAGAACAAGAACGCAAATCATTCTACTTTTTTTTTTTCCTCAAACTCCCTTTTAAAGACTGGAGACCTTAATCCTTAAAGGCCTTTAAAAAAAAAAAAAAAAAGAAATACTCATACATGCAAGTCCTGCAGCTGGGCCCAGATTGAAAATGCACTTACATTTTATGTGTACAACTGAAGGACTCTGAAGTTAGAGCTTGCACTCAATATAAAAGCTTTGGAAATGGCATTCTTTGGTACTTGTACAATTCATTCTTTAAGAAAAGGAAATGGAAAGAAAGATTTCATGTCCAAGGCTTCAAGGCCTTTGATCATTTTGATGAACACTAGATTCTGAACCTGGGCCTCAAACTTCTCAGGCCAGACAAAGAAGACATAGGCCTCACAGTCTGGGCCTAGATTTCTGTCAGAACAAAACCTCTGGCTTCCTCACAGTGTGACAGCCTGGGAAAGGCCCACCTCAGCAGGGTTGAAATGCCCGCGTTGCCCTTTGATCTTTCAGTTAAACTACAGCCTAAGCAACAGGTCAGCGGATTTCAAATTGCACACCCCATTGGCAGAGGGGAGCAGGTCAAACACAAAATGGCGGTCACCAATCTAAGAAAGCTCTGTGGCTCCATTCTTTGGCCAGTTTCACATGACTTGTCTTCTATTGTGCAAGACTAAGCACACACTTAAAATGGAATTTGACATTACATGCTAGAATGGAGTCAATAAATGACATTCTTTAGTCTTCATGCAATAAAGTCAACCTAAGTGACTGAAAGACGGCAGCAGGAAAAAAATCCTTCTCATTTACTTTTGTATTGATATAAATAGTATATATTGTAAATCTTGCATTTTTTTTCTACCACATCGTGTTACAATGGGGCTGAAACTAATTTGACTAATGTTTAAAAGATGTTGCAATACTTTTTGTTACAGCTAATTTGGACTGTTACAGTCAAGACATTTATTCCCTTCTAACAGGCAAGTATATGCCTTCATCTAATGTTTCTGTGCCTTCTAATGGGTACAGCTAATCGAAATGACAGAAAACAATTAAATGGTTTAGGATTCTTGAAAACCATACAGAAATAAATCAAAAACATAATAATAATTTTAATAAAAGAGAGCATCCTAAAAGTGTACTAAAACTAATGACTTCATGTAACAAATTCCTTTTTCCCTATAGATTGTAAGCCTGCAAGTGATGCCCTCTTACCTATCTGTCTGTTATTACCCAGTCTTGTTTCATTACTGTTTTGTTCCCAATTGTAAAGTACAAAACAATGTGCTGGCACTATATAAGTAAATGTTAATAAATAAATAATTGCTTAAACCTCTGTGTTTATCTTGGACTAAAGTAGTTGTCCAGTTTTAGATAAAACCTCCATGTAGTGAATGAGAAGATGGGGTAGGAGGGGGTGGGGGGGTTGCACTCTGAATTCCATAGTCGGCTTGCGATGTAGCTCTTGGCGCTAAAGACACCCATTAACAATTCCCAATAGTGCTCTATATTAGCTCCTCTATTGTAGCGTTATGGATGGTTTGCATATATTGCTCTATGTAATACTTTGCGGCTCTTAGGTTCACATAAGAGTATTGGGAATTTATCCATAAATGGTAAAAACCTTTCAAATTGTCACTCAACCACTAATAGTATGTGGGATCAGGAAATAACCACTGTTGTTTGTTTTAATATTATTAAATATTCTTAAATTAAATATTTTAAATGAGCAATAACTTGCATATTATGGTAATTCAATGAGGTGGTTGATTACAAGGGCTATAGGTAGGCCGTACTCAGGGTGGAGCTCTAGGGCAGCGTTTGCAGCATCTTTACAGATAAATCGCTCTTGTGTGACCAGATAAGAGCTTCTCACTTCACTTAATGTGTCACACAAGAGTAACTCTGCTGTGCTGCTGAATGCTGCATTTTCCTAGCTGTTCAATTACTGCAATGTGACACCGCCCTTAGATAAGACTTAGCTCAAAGGCATCCAAGTTGCTCATCTTCAAAATGCAAATGGCAGTGCAATACCAACCCGCATTAGCACATCTGGATTTGTGTGAATGCTAGAAAGTCCCTGGCCTAAGGTGGAACAACTGCAAGGGCCATTTCTTTAATCATATTACCTCATTTTGCCTATCAGCAATCAATTAGCATATTTAATTATAATTTTTCATTTCTGTTCTATTGATGAAATCTGTGAAAATGGAGTGAGTGGAAAAGCAATAGAATGCTGAAGAGCATCTTGTTAATCTATTGGTGACTGAATATTCAAACTATTTGCTAGACATGGGATGGTCCATGTAGAACAAAGGCACAGAAGAGGTCAGTACATCAGCCACTATCACAGCCTCCCATTTCAGGCTCTTCTCAGGGACAGGACCTGCAGGCACCATAGAGCAAAGGGGATAATTCTGAGTTGAACGCAGCAGCAAGTTTGTTAGCAGTTGGGCAAAACCATGTTCACTGCAGGGGGGGGGGGGGGGCAGATATAACATTTGCAGAGAGAGTTAGATTTGGGTGGGTTATTTAGTTTCTGTGCAGGGTAAATACTGGCTGCTTTATTTTTATACTGCAATTTAGATTTCAGTTTGAATACACCCCACCCAAATCTAACTCTGTCTGCACATGTTATATCTGTCCCCCCTGCAGTGCACATGGTTTTGCCCAACTGCTAACAAATTTGCTGCTGCGATCAACTCAGAATTAGGCCCAGAGTCGGTAGGAAAATGAGCACAAATTGCTCAACAATGTAGCAGATGTAAAAACTGTGTATTTCTGCACATAAGCAGAGCTGTGCCTGGATCTGCCTGGGCAGCATACAGTATAAACCTGGTTTACTACAAGTCTTCATCTTCATCAAGTATTTGCCCCTGCCCTGTAGCAGATGTACAAATTATGCCTCCAAGCTGTGTGCTGGGCTGCATGAGTCTGCGGGGCTGCTGCGGCTGAGCTATGGCAGCCCTCCTCTGCCTGCAAGAGGAAGGGGGGGGGGATAGGATCACAGTGATGTAGCCCCCCATGGATCTGCTCATGGTACATAAGTACATTTTTAAAAGAGGGTATGGCTACACCCCCTGCATTACCCGGGCCCAGCCTCCATCTCTACGCCCCTGGCCGGCATTTGTGTCATGGTCTTAATGTACTCAGCCTACATCAGAATGCCACCTACCTCCCACAGTATGTCTGACCTTCGCAGAAACAAGTGGGCATAAGTGGCAGAATCATCCAAATCTGTATAGGCCTATACATTGGAATTGTTTTCTTGTAACGCAATTTTACACAATTTATGTTATGCAGACCTTGCGCGTCATTTGTTCTCCACACTCCCAACATTCATCTTTGTATGTCATTCTGTATCACTGTTTTACACAGAGAAAGCTTCCCACTTTGAACAAATCATTTAAAAAAAAGAAAAAGAAATATAGATGAATAAATCTACAAATGAAGACAATTGTTATGTTTTAGGCCATTTTTTATGACATTTTTGACCCATGAGTGCTTATGTGGCAAGATTAGTGCAAATTAATTAGACATTTTATTTATTTGTTAACATTTATTTACATACAGTATACAGCAGCACTAGAATATTCTGTTGCGCTTTGGAATTGGGAACAGTGATAAAGCAAGACTGGGTAATAACAGACAAAGGAAGAGGTAAGTGGACCCTGGTTCCATGTCTAAATTGCAGTCGATGAATTAAGGCAAATTACTGCTTTCCAGTAAAGATTACCATAGTGTGCAGTTTGTTTTGTCCTTAGACAATTTTCAACAAAGTTACAGCCAACCAAACTGGAAAATATACTTTTCTTTTGAAAATTTCACCCACATCTAAATGTTGACAAGATGTATTGTAAGAATGGGGATATATGTAACTTCGGACGATATCTATCTATCTATCTATCTATCTATCTATCTATCTATCTATCTATCTATCTATCTATCTATCTATCTATCTATCTACTGTGTGTGTGTATATATATATATGTATATATATATATATATAACATGTACATTTTTTTAAATGTCCTCCTGTGAATCTAAAATAACTCATATGGGTGATACTTTTGTAATACCAGTACTACAAGGGCCTGCACTGGAACGATTTAAGTCCTTAAAATAATTCACTTTGTTATCCTCCAATGACTAGGTATGCATTGAGCTGTATCCTCATGAGTACTGTGCACCAAATATCGAAAAATAAATCCAGTATAAAACCTGCAGTCTATGGCTCTCCGCTGAAGGCAGCTCCCTGTTGCCATAGGAACAACATACATATAGAAGAAAGGAGGTGGTGGGTATTTTGAAGCTTACCTTTAGCCATTTTATTGAGTACCATGTCAATCAGGATATAGGTTCCACTTCTCCCCGCACCATCACTGTGAATAATAGGAAAATTCTGTTAGCATTCTGCCGGTGAAAGGAAAAAAGTCAAAGGGGTGTTTCTCTGCTATTAATTTTATTGTTAATGTAATATGGGTGAAGCTAAATGGAAGGAGAGTTAAAAGAGGGGGTGGGAATAGAAAGCATAAAAACACAAAAGCCTTTAATCAGCACAAGCTGTTCAACTGGGATTAACTATTGTTCCATATAGCTAGTTTCTGCAACAAAATGAAATAAAGAAAGTCATAAAAATGTAGTTTGCCCAAAGACACAAGGTTACAAAGTGGGTAAATAAACAAACTACAAAAGAAAAAGAAACAAAATACAATTCAGGTTATAAAGGCGACAATAGTGGATCTTCCGTAGGGATTAATTCCTTTCACTTGTGAATTGAGACACTGTGTACAGTGTACGAGCACCCGGGGGGATTACGGCAGACTAAGTAGAGGCAATGCTATATATTTAATGACATGCTGTTTGAGCATGAAGTAAGATTAGGGAAGAAGGCAAATTCTAAAATAAAATCGTGCTTCCACAGTTAAAAAGGTGACAGATTAATAAAAACTAATTGCAAATTTTTATGAATTTCCATTCTAAAAACTTTTTTTTTCACCATTATAATCAAGTGCTGTTTTATAAATGATAAAAAAAAAAAGATTAAAAAAATGACCATTTCCTGTTGATAAAATAACTATGAGGACAAAAGATGGGTTCTCCTACCCTAAGAGTATTGTGTTTACCAAAATGGTAGTATATCCTGGGCAGAAGAGGAGGTGCAGCTGTTTGACAAATCCTCTGAAACTTAATCTAATTGCTGTTGGGTGCACTTAATATTCCCTGCTTGTGAAACTACTATAACATACCTACTGTATAAACTGTAATAGATTTTGGATAAATATGTATGTTCTACATAATATTAGATGCAATTCAAGGCCAACCAGAGGCAGTCATCCACATCTACCCAATGATGATATATTGCAGATATATTTTGATATATAATTGCATAATTGTAGTAACCCCATTAGAAGACTGGCAGATTATCATCCTCTGTTGGGAAGACGTGCTGCTCAGTGAATAATACTTACCTGCAATGAACTATTACAGGACAGGAGCGACCCTTGTAACACTTGTTAACTTTCCTACAATAAAGAAGATAAGAACATCATCATTATAGAACAAATAAAAGATAATAATAATTACTGTGCAATCGTTAGCCACAAAAATAAAGGTCACCGCATCTACACTCAGCACATATTTTATATTCATTTCGTAACCCAATACAATGTTTATAGACTGTGGAAAACTGGCAGTTACATACTTCCTGTAGAACACACGCAATTGTTAGGTTTATTTGAGAATTGTAGTAAATATATCTTGCTACAATAATAAAATATATTAAAACTATTGTTTACAGTACAAAAAACAAGACAAGTGACACAATCTTCAGATGAAAATTGGATGAAATTTATCTCTATTTCTGTATACACAGCATCAATATGAATAAGTAGGAACTGCCTGCACAAAGACAATATTTAATCTTTATGTACTCAGGTTGCTGGGGTGATAATTTTCTAACACAATCTTCAGTCTGAAATCCAATATTAATTATAGCTACACTTGCAGATTTTACTGATTTAAGCAAACATTTTAAGCATTAAAACACTGTTTTCCAGTTTATATAAAATGCAATTAAATAATTTAAAACATAATTAACTGAAATAGATTCAGTATTTTCTGTAATACTGAAAATTGTCATTTATTTATCCCAACAGCTTGCTTCAATTCATCTTTGGATCTTTATTATTATAAAATGCGCACAAACATCTATATATATATTTAGTCTTATTAATTTTCTTGTGGTAAACCATTTAAGTGTTTGCTTTTGCTCCCCCTTCAACAAATAAGTTCTCATGTGTGCTATACTACTTTATAACTAAACATAAAATAATATGTTTTTCATTTATTAAAAATACATTTGCATTTTTTTAAATATCTGATTTTTTATTCTTTAAGTTATTTTGATATTTTATACATTTGTGTTCCTTATTCAGTATATGTTCTTTTCTTTTCTTACTAAGTAAGGCATCAAATAAAATCTTTCATTAAAAGATAATCATTTTATTTGACCAGCTGAATCTTTCCGTCAGTGAGCAATATTGTGGAGAAAAGAATGCATCAATAGATTTGTAGTTATCTCACACAAATCACTTCTGTATTTTGTGTGTATGTGAGCAAACCACAGACATACTAATTTATCAGTAACAAAAAAAATGGCTTGTGTCTGGTCTACTGCAGAAAACCTGGTCTATGCACAGATAAAAGAGAAGATTTGGGACACATACAACTAAATCTGCTTTATGGTCTGGAATAGAAAGAAAATAAAATGTATTTGACTGCTTACATGATTAATATGACAGTGTTGGACTGCTTGTTGGTCTACTCTAGACCCACTTTGCAGTATGACAGAATTATCAAGTTTTCAATAATGAATTCTAAGAGTTATTTTACACAAAGAGACAACCCGTGAATTGTCAATTAAATAACTGTACAGGGCACACTTTGAATAACATTGTGTTGTGTCATTGCAGAACAGAATTATTGAACGGAATATCTGATTTTGTATATTGTAACAGATTTCAATTAACGTAACTCACAACTAAATAAAGTTGTTGTTTACTGTGTACTTGAATAATGGAATGTAAATTATTATACAGTATAATACATATAAAATGATTAAGCTTTCTTATATTACTAGCCACTATCACTATGGACAGATGTTACTCTGCTTTATAATTAATCAGCATCTGTACTGAAAGAAGAATAATCAACTATTATAACTGATTCTGTCAAATGGCCAAGTCTAGTATATCCTGCTGGCCACACTTATTGACAGAATTAATTTCTCTAAATTTGTAGAGAGCTGATATTTCTGCAGTCAATATGGAAACGTAAGCATTATGGTAATACAAAGATTCAAACTTTCCAGTAATGGTAGTCCATGAACTGTGTTTTCCTAATTTATCAGACTACTAAAAAGGTAAAATGATTTCTCAATCTGAGCAATTTGTAATAATTTTGACGATATGCAACTTTCTGAGCATTCTAAGTATTTTCCATGCTGTCTGATTATAAACCACTTTCTCAACATATTTTAGCAGTCTGATATAATAAACCACTTTCTCAGCATTCTGACAGTAAACTACTCCTGATAATTTTCATTATAAACCATTTTACTTCAATCTGATTATAAAACTCTATAATTGTTCTGTTTATAATCCCCATTCTCAGCATTCTGATTAAAAAACACTTTCTCAGCATTCTGATTATAAACCACTTTCTCGGCATTCTGATTATATACCATTTTATCAGCATTCTCATAATAAACCATTTTCTCATCATTTTGATTATAAACCACATTCTCAGCATTCTGCTTATGAACTACTTTCTCTGCATTCTGATTATATACTGTTTTATCAGCATTCTAATAAGAAAACATTTTCTCATCATTTTGATTCTAAACTACTTTTTTAACATTCTGATTATATACCATTTCTCAGCATTCGGATAACAAACCACATTCTTGGCATTCTGTTGATAAAACAGCTGCTGATAAAAAATATTCCTACTATTCATGCCACCCTCATGTTTGCAGTGATTGGCTTCACTGCAATCTAATTTGCCAAGTAGCCAGCAGGATATAATTGGAATAACTATAGATAGGTGAAATGATCCTTTCCAAACCATAATACAACTGTTATTTCTTGGGCCTCAAACAAAAATTTTTATTTGGGAGTGTACTGAGATAAATTTGTCTTAAACAACTTGGCTCCAATCTCCATGTTAATATATGTATCTAACACAATGATAGTTACTAATACAGTTCTGACATATAATCATTATTAAGCATGTCTTAATGCCCAAGGCAGAAGGTGTCACAGATATGGATCTACTTGAACATTTATTTTTATTAGCCTGTCAGTTTGCATAACAATAGCTGTCATATCTCAGTACTCATTGGCAGACAGTAATTTTCACACAATGGTAATAAACAATAATAATAATAAAAAAAAAGCAATCAACACTTTAATTGTGACATCGCACTGATAACCCTACCCTTCCTACAACTTGACGCACCACTAAAGCAACTTGGGCCTCAGTAGATTTGTGAGTCTGTGAATGCCATATTTAAAATAATGAGTCCCTTGTCACTAAATCTAAAGACATTTTTGTTTTTTGTTTTTAATAATAAAGTATGTCATTAGTATTACTATACTATAAGTAGCTTCACATCTGTTTAGGGGTCTGTGCATTATTCCACAAGTGGCCTCAAGAATTCAAACTTTTAGCTCTACTCTCATGGGGGGTAATTCCAAGTTGATCGCAGCAGGACATTTTTTAGCAGTTGGGCAAAACCATGTGCACTGCAGGGGTGGCAGATATAACATGTGCAGAGAGAGATAGATTTGGGTGGGTTATATTGTTTCTGTGCAGGGTAAATCCTGGCTGCTTTATTTTTACACTGCAATTTAGATTGCAGATTGAACACACCACACCCAAATCTAACTCTCTCTGCACATGTTACATCTGCCTCCCCTGCACTGCACATGGTTTTGCCCAACTGCTAAAAGATTTCCTGCTGCGATCAACTTGGAATTACCCCCATTGATCTGACAACTTAAGGCAAAAGAAACATTCACGTACATTGAAATCTTCAACTTGATAATGTAAATGAATAAAGGGAATTAAACAGGGTAAACTCGCTTATTTCTAGAATTACAATTGAAGAGGTGAGTGGATGAATGTGTTATGTAACAATTTTCTGAAATTATTATTTTTTTTTTATAGCTGAAGAAGTAGGGAACTAGGGATCATAGTAACATATTTCCAAATGTAGTGACTATAGCGGATGATTTCTGTGAATTTATAATGTGAAAATTAGTATAAGTAAAAAGAAATCTAATCATTTATCTTTACCTCTAACTACCTCAGTTTCTTCTAAACGTAACATAACACCTTCATCCACTCGCCTCTCCAATTATTACAGAAAAGCAAGAAACTAGCAATACATACAGAATTTCCATATTACTGAACTTTTAATGATGGAAGTATCCCGTTAAGCAAAATGTAAGTCTATATGTATTTCTTTTAATTAATGTATACTTGAGTCTTCTTTTTTAAAATTAGTCAAAGCAACACATAAAAGGGTTGTCCACTACTGACAGTAATTGGTTTATAGATACCCTCATGCAACCTTTACTAAACACATGTAATTATTTTTCCAGCTCTTGTCTTAGTATTTTTTTTCATTAGAACATTTACCTCATCTAGGCATAGTAGCTTAATTTCTTGGTCCTTGAGTACAACACAAAACTGCTCTGTGGTCACAATTATACACAAAGTGAGCAGAGCAGAGCTACATCATCTCCAAGGACAATGACAATTTAAGAACCAAAACCCCTGTCTGGGTGGTAAAAGGCTTTTGGTAAAAGAGCACAGAAGAAAGCAAGAAAATAAAAAAAAAAATCAGTATTTAGTAAAGCTATCAGAGGGCATACACAAACAAATGAAATTGAAGGTCAAGGAACACACATTTTAATTAACTAAGCATAGACATAGTTAAATAAGTCTTAATAGAAAACACAGACAAATTGAAGAAAATACTGAAGATAATGGTAATATGCGTTTTTATACAGTTACCACAATTACTTTTTACAGAATTATACAATCAGGTGCAATGACCTCCACATACAAAATGTACAGCATGACCCTAGGTTGATGCAATGCCAAGTGTTTAAAAAGACATAAGGGCTATTTGCGTCAGCCTTAGCAAGCTTACAACCAAGCATTTCATTGTGTCAGTGTGCGATCATTAACCACAAGCAGGCAGTTCACTGCAGTACGTTTTATTAATGTGAAGACAAACACAAGAGAGAGAAAGAGAGAGAATGATTAGTGATACAAACCAAACCCTTTGGTTGAATAAATGAAAAGAAACTCGTCATGCAAACCGTCAGCAAGCAAAGGTCAATAGTCGTTAGAGGCACAGAAATGGGACTTCCATAGTGTCCCTGCAGCAGAGAGACAGTTTCCAATGATCACTTTTGTGACTATGCAACTGGGCTCATATTACTAGCTGCAACATCACAAAAATGACACTGGCAACTGCTAATTAGCTGGCAAAATAGGAATTTAACCATTTTCAAAGTGAGCGATTGTTAGTAAATGCCAATGCGCGTACAGCAAGAGAAATAAAATAAAATGTTGATTTCTTTACATGTTATCCTATAGTGATGAAAGTGATCTTAGCTCTTAGCATGTTTGCTTTGTGCACAAAGGGAGGGAACACGTTATTAAAGTGGTCAATATTAGCTCAGTTTAACTGCACAAAGCAGCTGCTAAGATGACCTTTGTTGTGAGGTTTCTCTAGAACTTACACACATAGACATATTTTTCTTCATTGTCATACAACATCACCATTGCATAGAAATAACAAGCACTTATCTCTTTAAGAAAATATAAAGATAATTATATATTTACAAGAAACATATTTACAATCCTAAACCTCTGTTAAAAAAAATAAATAGAAAAAACACACCAACACGTTTCAAGTAATTTGCTTTTTGCAGATATTGGTTGTAGGTAAGGTAAGGTAATTTTTACAAAAAATACTTTAGAATTTATTTTTTTGTACAAAATCAAACTAAAATTATAATAAATATTTACTAAGGTTAATTAAATAATTGTAACTAAATCTAGAGAAATCAACTCATAGCAACAGGAAAGAGAATTGTTAACTGTGAAATTGGGACATAAAAACACTTTAACACAAAACACATTATTAAAAATCTAAGTCAACATATATTGACATTATTAAGGCAATTATTTCCATAGTTAAACTATGCTCAGATAATTCACCAAGTATCTTTATGAAAAAACAAAAACAAATAATACAGCGCAAACAATGACATCACTTAGATTGACAGGAGGACTCTTAAGCATTAGCTGGGGGACATTTACTGTAAGTAACTCGGTGTGCAGGTAACTGTACCAAAGTACTATAACTCATAACACCCAAACAGGTTGCAATGCAAATGTTATAGAATATTCATAAAATTATTGTTTGCAGATTGGTTGCTATGGGCTACAACAATGTATTTGTAATTACAAAGTTACCATTGCATCAGTTTTTATATATTGCATAATAGGCCATAAAAATCCACTCATTCTTTCTTATAACTATGTAAATGTACATACATTTATAGAACATTGTAAACTGAATTGTACTGACTGTAAAAAAAAAAATATATATAATATGGCACACATTAAAAAGTAGATCCTTGATAGATTCGAACCCGGGATTCTGGGTGGTGTATGCACTTTAAAAACCCTCCGAGCTCTATAAGCTACACTTAGGTATTGAGGAATTCTTTAATACATATCAGTATATATGCACTGTGTTTGAGTCTCCTGGTCAGCTCTACTAATTTTAGTAAATAGAATATATATGGTTTTAAGACATTGTTGTTGGTTAATTCATATACCACCAAAAAACTATTAAAATTATTAAAAACTGTTAAAAACTGTTAAGAACTGTTGAAATTGATACATGTTTGCTTGTTTTAAACAGTGACAATCCCATGTGTTGTGTTTATATATTAACAAGTCACATATGCATAGCTAAACAGCTGAGTGCAATTAAGGTAATCGGCATAACGATAGGCTAGTTCTGCTATATTTAACATTGCCAATCACTCTGTCCTATGCATAACAACTCCAAATTGGACAGAATTCTGGTCTGATATCAATGCTGACACCTGTGACAGTCCCTATTCATTCCTTTTCTCCTCTTTTTTACCTTTTTCTCTCTATCTTTCCACTCTAATATATCCGCTGACTCTCATCTATGATCCACAGGTTTATCCTGTGCCTAACGTAGACAGCAGATCCGCCACCTTTTCTGCCTCTCTCCCAAATCTTCCTTAGGTGCACTCTCATTGGTAAGTCGGCTATAGTAGGCCCAAGAAATTACTACCATACCCCACCGACAGAGCCCGATCTCGTCCGATCTTGGAAGCAAAACGGTGGTGGGCTGGGTCAGTATTTGTGAGGGGGACCCCCAGAGAATAGCCGGTGTTGTAATTCATGACCTTCCCGACTATACACCAACAGCAGGATCACCACATTTTTCATCAATCATTTCTTTAACTCATTCTTGTATTTGACTCATGCGTCATAGATCTGACAAGTGTCAATACTATACTCCTTACAACAGTCCGGTTCACTGACCTCTGGTGGTCTTATTAACACAAGCTGAGCTTGTGCTGGTTGGATAGGATTAGGGTGTAGAGCCATAGGGGTAAATTTACTAAGAATCGTATTTTCCCGTTTGAGGTCAAAGTTCAATCACGAATGACATCGAAAGTGTAAATATGCAACTTTTTGAATTGATTACGACTAACTTACTAAGCTGCCGTATTCTGCATTTTCGGTTTTTCCGATGTCGATGTAATTCGTTTTTTTAGGCAGTGTTTTACGTGAGTGACTTGTAAAACACTGCCGACTTTAATACAATGAATCTCGGCCGGATCTGAGAGATCCGTGCTGGGCTTCATTGTGCACCTTGTAAAAAAAAAAAAAAAAATGTTTAAACTTAAAAAAAAAAATTGCGTGGGGTCCCCCCTCCTAAGCCAATCCAGCCTCGGGCTCTTTGAGCCGGTCCTGGTTGCAAAAATATGGGCAAAAAATTGACAGGGGTTCCCCCATATTTAAGCAACCAGCACCGAGCTCTGCGCCTGGTCCTGGTTCCAAAAATACGGGGGACAAAAAGTGTAGGGGTCCCCCGTATTTTTGAAACCAGCACCGGGCTCCACTAGCTGGACAGATAATGCCACAGCCGGGGGTCACTTTTATACAGCGCCCTGCGGCCGTGGCATTAAATACCCAACTAGTCACCCCTGGCCGGGGTATCCTGGAGGAGTGGGAACCCCTTAAATCAAGGGGTCCCCCCCCTCCAGCCACCCAAGGGCCAGGGGTGAAGCCCGAGGCTGTCCCCCCCATCCAATGGGCTGCAGATGGGGGGCTGATAGCCTTTGTTGTAAGTTATGAATATTGTTTTTAGTAGCAGTACTACAAGTCCCAGCAAGCCTCCCCCGCAAGCTGGTACTTGGAGAACCACAAGTACCAGCATGCAGCGGAAAACCGGGCCCGCTGGTACCTGTAGTACTACTACTAAAAAAATACCCCAATAAAGACATAACACACACACCTTGAAAGTATAACTTTAATGCATACATACACACCACCATATACACATACTTACCTTATGTTCACACGAGGGTCGGTCCTCTTCTCCATGTAGAATCCATGGTGTACCTGTTGAAAAAATTCTACTCACCAAATCCAGTGTAGAGGGCTCCTCGGGTAATCCATTTGTAATCCACGTACTTGTAAAAAAAAAAACGGACACCCGACCACGAACTGAAAGGGGCCCCATGTTTTCACATGGGACCCCTATCCCCGAATGCCAGGAACCCCCTCTGACTTAAGTCTAAGAGGGTTCCATCAGCCAATCAGGGAGCGCCACATTGTGGCACCCTCCTGATCGGCTGTGTGCTCCTGTACTGTATGACAGGCGGCACACGGCAGTGTTACAATGTAGCGCCTATGCGCTCCATTGTAACCAATGGTGGGAACTTTGTGGTCAGCGGGTGACCGAAAGTAACCTCACCGCTGACCACAAAGTTCCCACCATTGGTTATAATGGAGCGCATAGGCGCTACATTGTAACACTGCCGTGTGCCGCCTGTCATACAGTACAGGAGCACACAGCCGATCAGGAGGGTGCCACAATGTGGCGCTCCCTGATTGGCTGATGGAACCCTCTTAGACTTAAGTCAGAGGGGGTTCCTGGCATTCGGGGATAGGGGTCCCATGTGAAAACATGGGGCCCCTTTCAGTTCGTGGTCGGGTGTCCGTTTTTTTATTTTTACAAGTACGTGGATTACAAATGGATTACCCGAGGAGCCCTCTACACTGGATTTGGTGAGTAGAATTTTTTCAACAGGTACACCATGGATTCTACATGGAGAAGAGGACCGACCCTCGTGTGAACATAAGGTAAGTATGTGTATATGGTGGTGTGTATGTATGCATTAAAGTTATACTTTCAAGGTGTGTGTGTTATGTCTTTATTGGGGTATTTTTTTAGTAGTAGTACTACAGGTACCAGCGGGCCCGGTTTTCCGCCGCATGCTGGTACTTGTGGTTCTCCAAGTACCAGCTTGCGGGGGAGGCTTGCTGGGACTTGTAGTACTGCTACTAAAAACAATATTCATAACTTACAACAAAGGCTATCAGCCCCCCCATCCGCAGCCCATTGGATGGGGGGGACAGCCTCGGGCTTCACCCCTGGCCCTTGGGTGGCTGGAGGGGGGGACCCCTTGATTTAAGGGGTTCCCACTCCTCCAGGGTACCCCGGCCAGGGGTGACTAGTTGGGTATTTAATGCCACGGCCGCAGGGCGCTGTATAAAAGTGACCCCCGGCTGTGGCATTATCTGTCCAGCTAGTGGAGCCCGGTGCTGGTTTAAAAAATACGGGGGACCCCTATGCTTTTTGTCTACCGTATTTTTGGAACCAGGACCAGGCGCAGAGCCCGGTGCTGGTTGTTTAAATATGGGGGAACCCCTGTCAATTTTTTCCCCATATTTTTGCAACCAGGACCGGCTCAAAGAGCCCGAGGCTGGTTTGGCTTAGGAGGGGGGACCCCACGCAATTTTTTTTCGAAAAATTAACACTTTCCCATCCCCTTTCCACTGATAAACATGCACGGATCTCATGGATCCCTGCATGCCTATCCAAACACGGGATAAAAAAGCAGGTCTGTTTTTCACAGCGGTATGTATGTATACTCACACAGCGGTATGTAGCCATCAATTTCTTTTTTAATAGACTATACTGGAGTTCATTTTGGATTTATTGTGATTTTTGCTTGATTTTTTAACTTGGTTTAAACCTTCCTCCGGTATTAACCATTGAAAGACTTGCGGGAATCTTTTTAGAATTTTAAAACCTTTTTTTTTTGCGTATTTTGCACATGTTTTATCTGTTTGGTGGAATTCTTTTTGGAACAATAAACTGTATTATGGATTGTATGGAATAAGAAGAGTTTCCTGAGTCCAATTGTTTAACGATTGAGAAAGATATCAAGGCAACAAAGAAACCCAGATGAGAATTGGTCCACACCTTCACTCGTGAGTTGGGGTACGCCAATTAGATGTGGTTGGTGTTTTAAAGATACCTTGATAGGAGTCACCCCAGTTTTTCTTGTGTGAGTCAGGGGTACGCTTTGGCTTCATTCCTCCATCACTGTGAAGGGTAGATGCATAGTGCACCCAGCAAATATGACATAAGCATACTACATGATCACGGTGTAGGTCACCCACATTTTATGTTATCACACACGAAAGTGGGGTCACTTGAAATACTACACATTGTTTGTTTGTTTTATCTTTGCAAATCCTATGAGACCATCTTTTGCTGAGAAATCACATTAAGACCTGCATTGAACACTTAAAGATACCTTGATAGGAGTCATCGAGTTTCTTCTCATGTGAGTTGGGGTACGACACTCCGTTTCTTTATTTCAACACTTCCGATTGCCTTCTTGATATAAAGTCTGGACATTTGTAAACATCGGTTTACGATTGAAAGAAAAAGATACCTTTATGGATACATCTTACCCCCGTACAGTGTGAGTGGGGGTACGCAGATCATTCCCTTCAAGCTTAGTCGAAATACACTTAGGGAAGCAATTTGTATCGTTTCCACAGGTCTCCTTTGTCCCCTTTTCCCATGCGCCAAAGGATTTAACTGACTCGCCCCTCTTTGCTTGTATATGTTGTTGGATAATAGGTGAAATCCAGTTTTGAGTCAGTGTTTTCCATAGGCAGCATTTCCCTTGCGCCGTCTTTTGTATTCGTTACAGTAATACCATTTTATTGCATCATGAGTCATATGTATATACTAGTATATCTTATTGATTAATTGTGGTGGACTATATAAGTGTGGATCTTATCTTAAATTAATTAGATAATAAAAGTTATGTTTTAATATTTTCATATAAACAAATCAAAACAAGAGTGCACCCACACAAGAGTCTTCTGCAAATCGATTTTCTTAAAAAAGAACTTGCAATACTGCTGTGATATTCCTCTGATGAAACCGCTTGCCTTACTGGCGGAGAAACGTGTAAGGAGGGCACTATTGCGTGGATCCTGCCGCCCGGAGACTCTCCATTTTATCCTGTGATCATACGGTGTGCCAGCGAGCCATACAACCGGGGATAAAGCTGAAGCGAGACCCGGCTAAGGAGGTCCGCTCCCTGTACAGTAGAAGCCGAGGCGGCCGTGAGTATTCAGCATCTCACACTGCGGCTGCTAGCAATCAGGGGTCGTAGCATACCGCTGTGGACATCTACATAACACAGCGCTCTCCCCCTCTTTGGATAAAAGCATATGAGTGGTACCACAGAGACTATACTAATTTGCTTCAAAGAGACTTTTGTGTCCACATAACAACTGTTGTTACAATTTGGTTACAAGTAAACCTATGGACTGATACAAAACAGAGTCTCAATGGACGTTTAAATGGAGATAGGGGCATTGGATTGAAGAAGCTTGCACGCTTTAGAGTATATATATTATACATTTTTAATCGTTGTTTTTTATATGTGGAGTATACTAAAATAAATATGTTATAATCTTATCCAGCTATATATCGTTGTTTCAGTGCTCCTTTCATAAGCTTTATTGTACACATTAAAAAGGCACAATTCAAAAAAGCAAGGAAAGATGCATAAAAAACCAAGGCAAAAGGAAGTTCACAAATAAGTCTTCCTGAGCTTCTTCCAAAATGTATGTGGCCCAAAACACAACTGATGCGTAGATAACTTTCCACATTAACCTATAATAACTGATTTTTCGGGAAGTCCCCCTGCGCCCTCGGAAGAGTGGGTGAATCTCTTGCATCATGTCCCCTTCCGAGTGAAATGAGCAAGATAAGGAGATAATACCGGGAATCACGAGTCTGTGTGGAGAGCGTGGGGCTAAAATTAAGCTATTCACTTCGCTGCATTTTTCCTACAACGGAGCCCGGTATTTTCATGCAAAAAGCTCATTCCCAAAATGGCCAGCTGAATCTCCTGTCCGGCTTTTTCCCAGACAGGAGCAACTAAAAGTTGACAAGTATGGTTTATGTAGAGAAGCAAAACCCATGCATTGCCTGGAATTCCACAGCATTTCTAGACATATGGGGCTTCATAGCAACATTTTAATATCTCCCTCCCCCACCTCCATCGTGCACTAGTCATTGCGGGACGGCGCTCACCTTCGGAGTGATGGGGGAAGGTCTCTTCTGTCTTAGCAATGTGCTGCTGCAGGCACATCTGCTGTTTAACAGTCTCTATCTCTTCTCACTGATGCTGTGAGAAGGTGTGGCCATGATCTGGGGATATCTCAGCAGGCTCAGCAGGGCCACGCGTCATTCCAGCATGAGACAGAACACGCAGCTAAGAAAAGAGAAGCCACCAATGGGTGTGGTTCGTATAACTTGGTGCATGTGGAGGTCCAGGCCCTGGAGGCGGCCTAGGCCATTTAGCAGCTGCACCCAAAGTTGCCTACTTCTGAGGTCTCCTCTCCGGGAGAAGCCCAAAGAAAAGACTCTGTTTGCCACCTCAGGGGGTGGAACCGGGCTGTCAGTCACAAGGCTCCTCCCCCAAATAGGTCTGCAAGCAGGGTTGGGACTAAATGACGTGAATTTGTTTCAGTTAGTCCCACCCCCTCCCTACAGCATCAGAATTCACTGTATGAGCTCCTCCTCATCCTGCCTGCTTCACTAAGAAGAGGGCAGGGTGCAGGAGATGCAGCCTCTCTTCCATGTGTGCGGGGGACTCCTCAAAAAATCTAGAGTGTCCTGCAACTTGCGGGTGAGTAGGCAAGTATGACTGCCCCCCATGCACCTACTAATTCTACGCCTGTGGTACATAATGCAATCTGCAGATGAAAGGAACTTTCAACAATTCTTTTACACAAATCCTCCAAACTAAAGGTTTTTAGTGTCCACATTGGGAAAGTCAATGTTTTCTTTTTATGAAACTCAGAAAAAAGTTCTACCCTAAAATAACCAGATGTCACAAAATTCATAGGCATTCAGACGCTTATTTTATTCATTTCTGAAACGATTCCATTGATTTCTTCCTGTTATTGGAGCTAGTTATAAGAAAGAAAATGAGTTCAAAATTACACCCAAAAAAGGTCCCCGTACTGAGAACCGCCAAGTGCCTCCAGAAGATAAGCTCGGGGCAAATTACACTTCTTTCACCCAATGCAATCATGGCATTATGTTGTATATAATTTTGACATACAGTAACACCTATGAATTTAAGGACATTATTTCAAAGTCTTGCTATAGAGGCAATGTAAATAATAAAAAAGAAAACACCTGGCTGCCAAACTTAAGGCCTAATTCAGATCTGATTGCAGCAGCAAATTTGTTAGCAAATGGGCAAAACCATGTGCACTGCAGATATAACATTTGCAGAGAGAGTTAGATTTGGGTGGGTTATATTATTTCTGTGCAGGGTAAATACTGGCTGCTTTATTTTTACACTGCAATTAAGATTTCAATTTGAACACACCCCACCTAAATCTAACTCTCTCTGCACATGTTATATCTGCCCCCCCCCATCCTGCAGTGCACATGGTTTTGCCCATGTGCTAACAAATTTGGTGCTGCGATCAGATCTGTATTAGCCAAGGAGGCAGCCATCTTTTTGGCTGAACCAATAGTCATCCTTTCATTTCAGTATTGACATCACTAAAGCATGAGACACACACTGAATTGGAATCAAAATGCTTCCTCCTCCGAGTGTAGTCGACATTCCGATATTTAAGCTACAGTATAGATGTCTCCAAAATATACAAATGACTTATTATTACTAGCTTTATCACCTGCTTAATACTAGAGAAGTAAGTGAAAGTACTAGGAAAATTGGTATCCGGTCTCTAGGTCGACATGCAGTAGGGTGACAACTACTGGTTGACATGCATCAGGTCGACATGGTTTCTAGGTCGACATGGTTACTAGGTCAACATGTTCTAGGTTGACACGACAAAAGGTTGACATGAATTTTTGGGGGGGATTTTCAATTTTTTTTTACTTTTTCATACTTTACGATCCACGTGGACTACAATTGGGAACGGTAACTTGTGCCGAGTGCAGCGGTTGCGGAGCCAGGCACCTTGCCTGAAGCATAGTGAGCGAAGCAAGCCATGCGAGGGGACACAGTGCACTAATTGGGATTCCCAGTCACTCTACGAAGAAAACACCATAAAAAAAAAAAAACCTCACGTCGACCATTTGTCATGTCGATGTTGTTCCTGTTGACCTAATGATTGTGTCGACCTATTTCAGGTGTCGACTTAGTTACTGTTGACCAATAGTGGTCAACCTAGACACTATCAACCTAAGTGTGGTTGACCCTATGATCCACACCTGGGAAAATTGACACCTGAGCTTTTGGTAAACTGATTTTCCCAAATTCTTAGAAAGACACATGGCGCATCACAAGAGTTCAACATGAGCTAGAATACCTCAAGTTGGCCATACTGACACTACAGGATACAGCTCATTCATCTAGCTGTGTGTGAGGTTGCCTGACTGTCACCGACTTCTAGCAGTAACATTAATCCTTACTTCTCTGCCCTCCTTAGAAGATGCATAAAGCCAGAAAATGTGGAGCAATAATTGAATCTCCCCTGTGTTTCCATCAATCCGCTCCATCATTGGGTAGTACTTTATCTCTCTCCATTTCATCTCTCTCCAAGCTTTGATAATTCTCCCCCATAACATGCTGCATATGCAGTAATGGAAAAACAGTAGAGCTTCAATTCTTGCTTCACATTTTCTGGGATTATGCATCCTCTAAGGAGGGCAGAGAAGAAAGGATTAATGTTATTGATAGAAGTCAGTGACAGTCAGGTAACCTCGCACACAGGCAGATGAATGGATTTGCCCAAATCCACAGTGAGGGCCAATGACAGAGGTAGGAATTGAACCGACCACCTTGCGCTTCACAGAACAGTTCTTTAACCAATATGTCACATCTTCTCAAAGGGCTTTTACAAATCTCGCAAAATGACAAACCCAGAGACATTAAAGGTCAGCACTCTTCCCGGGTAAGCCCTATTATTTCTGTGATATGATTAGTAGAGACTGTCCGCAACAGCCAGACACAAAGCAGCTGATTATGTGTCAACTACCGTTCTACACTATAATTATGGATTTTAATGTACCATTTAGAAAGTATGTGCATTACAGCGAGAGGCATTTAGTTCTTCCCTGTGCAACCTCTAAAGATTGCACAGTGGAGCACTTTCTATACTGTACGTATTTTTTCTTTAGCTTTGGCCAATTTCCTCTGTATGCTGCAATGTATAATTAAGCAATGCATACTGAGATATTTTAAGCAGGTGAATACATACGGTGAGCAATTATCAGAACACTTCATTTAAGCTGCCTTTGTTATAGCCATACACTTAGGTTGTACATTATCGCCATCTGTTTCTCTGTTATTCACCATCACACAGCAACAATGTCACTTACTAAGAGGACTATCCAATGGCACTGAGGACACTGGGGCAGATGTATTAAGCCTGGCGAAGGGATAAAAAAGTGATAAAGCTCTGATAAGTCCAAGGTGATAACGCACCAGCCAATCAACTCCTAACTGTCATTTTTCAAATCCATAATGATTGGCTGGTGCGTAATCACCTTCCACTTATCACTGCTTTATCACTTCTTTTTCCCTTCTCCAGGCTTAATACGTCTGCCCCAGTATGTGTAGGGATATATGTTTACAAGTATACTGTATGCAAGAGCAGGGGTACAAAATGTTTAGGCTGCAATCCAAAGTGCGGTCTCAGAATTTATTTTTGGGATCACCATAATGTCATATAAGCAGTTTGTTCTATTGGAATGGAAACTGCTTATATTGGTGTCCCAGAAGAAAGGCACATTGACACAGGTTGAGCACAACTGATTTAAGGGTACTTTAATTTAAGGGTACCTACTCTCCCGGAACATAGGAAGACTCACAGTCACCTGATTCACCGTTCAACAACCACCCAATTCAAAGTGAAATGGATGGGAGGGGACGGGGTTTGAAAAACATGTATCACCATCCCACACCTCTCCCTGATACTGGCTAGTTGGATATATAAAGTCGTGTGTCAACTCAATACACTCAAATGTATTGAGTTGTTAGCAAACCAAAAAAAGCACAATAATGGGCAAAACCATGTGCAGTGCAGGTGGCGCAGATGTAACATGTACAGAGAGATTACATTTGGGTGGGGTGTGTTCAAATTGAAATCTAAATTGCAGTGTAAAAATAAGGCAGCCAGTATTTACCATGCACAAAAACAATATAACCCACCCAAATCTAAATCTCTCTGCCCCACCTGCAGTGTAACATGGTTTTGCCCAATTGCTAACTTTTTTGGTTTGCTAACAACTCTGAATAACCCCTATGTCATGTTGAATATATACTAATCAGATTAAAGTAACCAGGTAGGTACAATGTGTAGATACCACAATCAAGAAAAAAGTAATACTCCTAAGGCAAAAAGGTTAAAAAGACAATAATTATATATAAAAAAAACGCAAAAAGAACAGACAGATGTTTCCTCGTACACTATTGCTGAAGTCACACCAAACCGCCTCTCTCAGTAAGCAAGGAACTGTGCAACTCTGCTTGCGATGAGCTTTTTGTCACCCAAATATGTGTCTTATTTGCAATGTGATGCAACTAGGACGTACCAGGAGGCAATGCTGATTAATTCGATACACAAAACATGTATATCTGTATGCGACGGAGTCTGAATCTGTATACAAAGTACTATGATGCTGCGGCTGTAGCCTTTTTCCATGTCAAGTTCTATGATGCTTCAAAATATTTTGGCAATAAATCTTAATTCATCTTTCAAGAATTCACAAAAGATTAAGTCAACTCACAATAAATAAGGATAGATAAAACTTTGGATGCCACGACCAGTGGCGGAACCAGAGTTGGTGATACCCTGTGCAAGCCTTGCGTACCTATGAAAAGGAGCGTGGCCTTACGGAAATGGGCATGGCCTCACAGAAAATCCGCTGCCGACGCCACTACAGGGAGTGGCTTCGCGATTGCCTCACTACGGGGGCATCAACAGCATCTGTGGAGATGATGGGCTGCACCCAGAGATTAGTGCCTGGAAGGGTGACACTCTGGTGCGGCCCGCAACCCCCTTGTGTCACCTGTGGCCACCACTAATCATGCATTGTAGTTGCAATTGTATATGTTCGTAATTTATACTATTTTAGTAATCCAAAATAAAAAGTTGTGAATACCTATTATTGCAGGAAGCTAATCCCATAATTTATGTCTCAAGGGTTTAATCCCAGCCCTTGGGACACAAATCTTCCTTATTTAGGAAGCATTTTTACAAATTAATAAAAGCAAAAAGCACATTTACCAATGTATGGGAAACGTAACAATATTTATTTTTGTGGATTCTATAAACTATTCCTCATTGTAGCGTCTATCACATTTTATCCCCTGTGTCCTGATACATCTTGCCTTAATATACAGAACCATGCAGCGGGAGATACCTGGTGCGAGTGATCTGACAGGTCCCGTGCACCTCTGTTAGCGTTGGGAGTCTTTTTTGCCGAAAAATGCATGTTATTTGTAAATAGGATGCACAAGCAGACTCTGCTGATTAAAATGATATGTGGCATGCCTATATTCTCTCTGTGGCTGTATCTGCATACAAAATGGTATGCTACAGAGTTTTCTAGGAAAACACTGTAACATACCATTTCCTATGCAGATACAGCCATGGTCCCATACAGAATATAGGCACGCTGCATATCATTGTAATCAGCATAAACTGCTTGTGCCTCCTATTGTTTTGTGAATAAGATGCATTTTAATGGGAAAAGACGCACGTAAAGACACTAGGCGCTACCAAGTCATGCCACGGCATGGCGCGACTAGAAAGGCTGTTTAACATGCAGGGAGGCTAGATGTAAAGAGCCCTACACACTGGTCGATAACAGTGAAAGATATGAACGATCTTGTTCATTAATGAACGAGATACCATTCATATCTTTCAGTGTGTAGGCACTAGCAATGAACGATGCGCGGCCCCACACTCGTTCATCGCTGGTGCCGGCTCGTTTAAACATGCAGGCCAATATGGACAATATCGTCCATATTAGCATGCATTGCTATGGAACCGGGTGACGGGGGGAGTGAAGAAACGTCACTTCCCCCGTCACCTCCCCACCGGCACCGGGTTGCCCATCTGCAGTATCGGCGGTCGAGCAGAGTCTGTAGGTCCCTTAAGTGGACACATCTGTATATGGGATATAGTTATGTTACCGCCGGTCAGTATACCGGTGCCGGCATCACGACCACCACACATCCCGAAAGTCGGCATGCCGACTAATAGGGACTATTCTTACTCATGGGAGTCCACAAGGGGCTTCATTGCGCTCGACACCCCCCCCAGCTGGCAAACTGACGCCATCAGGATGCTGACCGCTGGGATCCCAACCGTCAGTATCGCAATCCCAACCCCTGTATATGAACATATCCTATATATCAGACAATAATCACTTCCGACTTTAGTGATATGGACAAATCTTACAACATTAGTAATTGGATAAGTGATATTGCATCTGTATGTTAAAATTATCTACCACAGATGTATAATAGCAAAATCAGTGCATGGTTGCTCCATTATTGGTCACAATAGGCTGTGAACTGCAAATGTGTACCTGCGGAAGTCTAGCAGTGAACGCGTTGAAGCTGGCACACCATGGTCATTCCAGTTGAGGAAATTAAACTGGGTGACTGTACGAGTTTCGTTAGTCTGTAGGTTTTTCAGATAGAAGCTTCTCACAAGAAAATCCTCGCACCAGATATGCTCGGAGACGAGATTTACCTAGAGAGGGAACGAGGACACAACTTAAGTACATTTCCAAACATCTGCTTGAAATTGCTTTACAAAAACCTGGCTTCTCTAGAGGATTACACACCTGGCACACTCATACCAACTTCATGTTAATCAAAATAATGGGGTTTATTTATAGAAGCGACTAAACCACTACTGGAGAGTCAAGACATGCTCATAGACAACTTCCACTTCACTCATTTCATGTCAGCTCTGAGGCTCTTATCTTAATAAAAAATCCTGAAACATGATAAGAGAAACAGAGAGAGTGAGAGAGTTAGAGGAGAAGAGAGAGAGAAGGAGAGAAGAGAAGAAAGAGAGAGAAAAAGCGAGAAAGACGGGGGGGGGGGGGGCAGCATTCACCATATATTTAGCTTTGATGGTTTATTGATATTTAAAACTATTTATAATGGCACAGCCAGCTTTCCTCCTCTAACTGTTTCTGTCTCTTTCTATAGCTATAAAATCTTAAATATTTATTTATGTATATTATAGCGTTGGCATCCGATTTATAACTGTACCACTTGTTAGAACCCTATGTATCCTGGTGGTAATAACTGTGGAATAGTATAACCAAACTGCATGAAACGTAATAATCAGAAAGGTAAATTTATTTTTGGATATTTCTGCCACTAAACTAAAATACTGTAAAACAGTTATCCATGAAACTTGATATGGCTAAAGCATCTTTTGCTGGACCGTGTGCTTATTTTTAAATTAAGTTTCTATCCTTATTCATTTTAAGACATGTATATGGATCCCCTGAACAGTCAAAGGCCAGGTTAATACTGTCATCAACCATATATGGGCTTTTCCTGGCTTCATGATTAGTGAAAGCAACAGAATGTAAACAAATTACCACCTGATGCCTTTGGGGGGAACTCAGCTGCCATCATTGAATGTAGAGAAAAGAAAAATGAGCTGCATTATGTCAGAGTAGAGGTATCCAATTATTTAGCTGTATGGATCCCATGCATCCCATTCTTTTGCTGTGTGGTTAAAGGAACTTCAAAACACTGGTGGCTTTTTTTGCTTTGGGCAAAACCTTTACTTAATGTTTTTGATAACAAGTGGAGGCAGCAGACGACAGCAAAGCCTTACAGAGAATGACGAGGCAGAACCACGGATCCTGGTGAGATACCGATCAAGAGATACCCCCTGTAACATGCTGAGTGGGGCAGTACGGATGGTGTAATGTTTAGCATTACTGCCTCACAGCACTGAGGTCATGGGTTTGAGTCCCACCATGGCCCTAACTGTGTGGAGTTTGTATATTCTCCCCGTACTTGAGTGGGTTTCCTCCGGGTACTCCGGTTTCCTCCCACAATCCAAAAATATACTAGTAGGTTAATTGGATCTCAACAAAATTAACACTAGCGTGAATGTGTCTGCGCGTACATGTGGTAGGGAATATAGATTGTAAGCTCCACTGGGGCAGGGACTGATGTGAATGGGCAAATATTCACTGTACAGTGCTGCGGAATATGTGTGCGCTATATAAATAACTGGTAATAATAAAAAATATTTAAAAAATCTCCTTTATAGATAGTGTGTAGGTAAATATTGGTGCCCCCGGAGAGAGTGTGTGGGTGTTGCTGGGATGGGATGTTTGTAGAGAATGCGAGTGGAGTTGGGGGGCACTAACTACTATCTAGTAATTATATTCAACCACAGAAGTGCACTATGCTATGTTGCGGACACAGGGGGTCATTCCGAGTTGTTCGCTCGCAAGCGGATTTTAGCAGATTTGCTCATGCTAAGCCGCCGCCTACTGGGAGTGAATCTTAGCATCTTAAAATTGCGAACGATGTATTCGCAATATTGCGATTACACACCTCGTAGCAGTTTCTGAGTAGCTCCAGACTTACTCGGCATCTGCGATCAGTTCAGTGCTTGTCGTTCCTGGTTTGACGTCACAAACACACCCAGCGTTCGCCCAGACACTCCTCCATTTCTCCGGCCACTCCTGCGTTTTTTCCGGAAACGGTAGCGTTTTTTCCCACACGCCCATAAAACGGCCTGTTTCCGCCCAGTAACACCCATTTCCTGTCAATCACATTACGATCGCCAGAACGATGAAAAAGCCGTGAGTAAAAATCCTAACTGCATAGCAAATTTACTTGGCGCAGTCGCAGTGCGGACATTGCGCATGCGCATTAAGCGGAAATTCGCTGCGATGCGAAGATTTTTACCGAGCGAACAACTCGGAATGACCCCCACAATACGTAACATTTTATACTATACAGGATAAAATATCCAGTACTATTTCTCACTGAATTTTTTTAAACCAACATTAGTCAAACCATCAGTTTAATAAAACAAAAACAATTTTTTGTCATCATTTTTTTTGACAGGATGTCATTAATGTGAGGGCATTGTATAGAAATATGACTGTTGATTGTATTAATAATAAGGCACCCTGTAATCTAAAGTCACAGCCCGAGGAAGTAGCTAACATGATGAAACACGCTGGATTATATGAATGGCTGAACTGTATAAACAGCATAAGCTGTTTTTAGAAGTTGTACTAAAAGAGATGATATACAACACAATGATTGGTCATGGGCCTTTTTTCTTGGGTGCATTTAGTGAAAGGGTATCCCTACAGAAATAAAATCCACTGCTAATATCACTATTGTGGAAATGGAAGTCATTGAGGACATATTGTATTAAAGGCCGTAAAATTCCCAAAAGGCAGCTTTTACAGCAATGAGATCATTTATATAAACAAAATTAGAAGTATTAGAAATGTACACCTACAGAGACCTACGACCAATTGGGGCAGAGGTTTCCCTTATACAGTATCTACTTATCTTACTATACTTCACAACTCAGACTCTGGCCTGGTTTGCTCCCACCTCTATGCTTGGGTGGCCATGAGCCATACCACCTCGCTCTCTTCTCTGCTACTAATTTCTTATGTGGTGTCCCACTACCTTTGGGGCACCCTCCCAACAGACACCCCCTCCCCACTTGCCCTACCATCATGATATCCCTATCTATTATTTTCTTTGTTTTGATGATTTTTATATGCTCTTCCATTTTGTTTCTACATGATATGCCTTTAATATTCCTGTTAATTAAATGTACAGTACTTGACTACTATAAGTTGTTAATGACATAATTTCTGTTCTTACTCTACTTGTGTACCTCAGTTACCTAATTGTGATGTCACTTTTACTGCATTTAAAAATGATAAACAAATTGTATAAAAAATGTATGCTTAATACTCACTTTGCTATTTCTTGCACTACATGAGAGTAATGTCATTTTATATTAGAATTGCATATTATTTATAAACCCCTCTCTTCTGCCTATGCTACACACTGCCTGTTGAACACGGAGGTAATAAGAAGGAGGATCAGAAAAGGGGCATAAAAGACAGAGCTACGAGTTTGCATACTTTATACATTCGGTACATGTATATACTGTCACTTTAAGGATTATTTCAAGCACAGTTTATTTTCAAGCATGGAGGTGCAGAGTTCTACCACAATTTGAAGAATTTACTTAACTTAGAATACTGTGTATATATGTATATATATATATATATATATATATATATATACACACACACACACTCACACACACATGGTCAAGGCACATTATTATGACCACCTCCTACATTTGACATCAGCAGCTCGTAGCCCATGCAGTACGTCACGTGTTGTGCGCTGGCTTGGTGGGTATATATTGTGTTCAATAGACCGACCTGCACACATATCACTCATTGCTGTTATGGGTAAAAGGGGCGATTTATCTGAGTTGCAAAAACGGAAGATTAGCAGCGTTCGGGCCAAGGGTGGCAGTATTTCTGGAACAGTGCAGTTTGTGAACTGTTCGCATGCTTCTGTGGTGAAGGTATAACGTGACTGGACAAATGGCACCATTGTGAATAACCAATGTTGAAAACTGCAGAGCACCACATGCCATTGATGTGAGAGGTGAACACTGGCTACGAAGGTGTGTGAGTGCCGACCGATACGCTACAGTGGAGCAGCTCACCATCAAAATAAACTTGGCGGCTACCAGACGTGTGTCTAAAATGACATTTCAGCCCGTATGGCTGAACCAGGACCCCAAACTCCTAGCATGTCTTCTGGGATTCATGCTACCACTGTGATGTTTTCCTCAAAATCCATTAAGTGGAAAGCCCAGAACAGGCTCCCTGGGTCAAAGTTCTACCAAGCATATACCAAAGTGGGTTCCAACTGGGACTCCAACACTCTAGTATGTCATCTGGGATCCAATGTTACCACTCTGTGAAGTTTTCTTCTAAATCCATCCAGTGGAAGCCCAGAACAGTCTCCCTGGCTCAAAGTTCTGCCTAGCGTACACCAACAGGATGTTCGACTGGGACCCTAACCCCATAGTATGTCTTTTGAGAACCAATGTTCTTCCAAATCCATCCTGTGGAAGGCCCAGAACATGCTCCCCTGGTCACAGATCTTCCCAGCGCATTCCGCTGTGAGATCCAACCGACCCCAACCCCCTAGTATGTCTATTGGGATGCAATGTTACTACTCTGTGAAATTTTCTTCCAAATCCATCCAGTGGCAGGCCCAGAACAGGCCCCCCCTGGCTCAAAGTTCTGCCCGGTGCATTCCACCGTGACGTCCGACCTGGGCCCTAACCGACAAAAACCTGGCTAGGATACAACTGGACCACCTCACATTGGTTTCATCCCAATTGGTGCAGGAGTGCCCGAATGCATAACCAAACAGACAAACAAACAAACAAGCAATTAATTTTATATATAAAACTTCCCCTAAAGGGGTGGATGTTTTTAGTTTACACCCTGCATGAAATTTAAGTTGGATAATGAATGGTATGTGTGCCAAGTTTGGTCCAGATCCAATAAGCCATATAGGAGCCTATGAAGAACAAACATACACATACTGTGTACATACATACATATTTTCGCCTTTTATATATGTACTCTCCTATTCCTAGATTTGGGATGGGGGGAGGTGCAACATGGTATGTGACCACATTGTTTAAATAGAAATCACAGGAGCTCTGCACTATATTAACTAAAAATAATAAACATTGGAGTTTTAGCTCAAGTATTGAACAATGCATGAGCTAAAATGCCACTTTTTATTATTTTTAGTTACTATAGGGAGTCCAGGGTTCCTGTGATATATATATATAGTGTGTGTGTGTGTGTGTGTGTGTGTGTGTGTGTGTGTGTGTGTGTGTGTGTGTGTGTATATTTATTTATTTTTAGTTACATTTGTTGTAAAAATATTGTACATAATGGACTAATGGCAGTACTACTACATATGCACTTCAATACAGGGAGATATTATTACTAAAATACATACCTCGTAGATATGGTAGAGGTTCGAGCCTTCATCAGGCCAGTAGTGATAGCATTGCTTGACTCCATTTTCTGCGAGTGATGTCAACATCACAATTACGACACAGCCGTTTTCCCATACCATCTGCAGACAAAAAAGAGACACACCGTGGTCACACTGCAACTGCTTAATTACTGCATGACACGTGTAATTACAGCACTCAGACACACAATCAAAACTCATTCCATTCAGTGCAAATTCAAATTTCATTTTCATTAGACACTTTTCCTCCGCAGCTGCTCCAAATCCCAAAGTACCCAAGCACAACGCAGCATTTAGAATATAAGCAATTTAAATATTTTCTCTTTGTGGAAACTGCCAGTGAGAACAGAAGGCAAATAGTAGAGAATTCAGACTTTGCATTGCTTTTACATGGGTATTGTGTATTAATAAATATAGGGTCAGAAGTTGCAGCAAACTCTGAAATAAAGAGTTATCAGGGAATACGTATAGTATAAGTTATCATTTAACATTGCTTATAGGGTTCCTCAGCTATGATTGTTCTATTGGTCTTTACTGTGCAGAAATGTTCCATTGCCATCTACACACATTACATCACGTAGCATCTAGCAGTACCATTAACATATTCAAACATATAGCAAGTTAATACCTTATATTCATATTTTCCAGAATGTATATATATATATATATATATATATATATACACACACACGCACACACACACGCAAAGTATATCTATCTATCTATATATGTATACACACACACACACACACACACACACACACACACACACATACAAAGTATATCTATCTATCTATCTATCTATCTATCTATCTATCTATATTATAAAAACGTTTCCTTAATAACATCATCTGACTTTAGTGGATCTGTGTCTCTTCATTGACTCTATTCATATGTGAATATTTGTATTATGTTGTTGGGGGCAAACAATAAACAAAAATACTCAATTAAAACAAAATGTATAATTATATTATATGACAGCTGAACCGGAAATACACGTGTGAAGGTTCCCTTACCAAGATAGCATAATGGAAATTGTTTGTGATTAGTAACTACATTATCTATCAGATATTTTCTTCTTGACCTTCAGCTAAGATCAAGTGTAGCATCTGTTCTTTTCTGGCAGGACTGGTGACCCCTCTAAGGTGGTTCAGAAATGGCTTTGTTGAGGCCAAAAGGCCAGTTGTGGGGGGCCCATGGTGCCAGTGTCCCTGGGGAACAGGGCCTGAGAGTGCCTGAAAATGCCCGATTGGAAGATCTGGAGCTACACACAGCACAGAGTAAGGGATGAGAGCAACTGCGCATTCGTAATCCTTGCAGCACTTTACTTCTTTTACATAGCCAAGTGGCTGAGCAAGTGCATGTTTTTAACAGCCAATTGGCTGTAAGGCTGACATCTGTCAGCACTTGCTGATTATTTATTTAACTTATTAACACTAGCACTTATGCACTTGCCACATTTTTCACATTTTTTGTTTGTTGTCAAAGTTTTAGAGGGGTTTGGGAGCAGCCCTTAGCCCCAGTCAGAGGTGTATTTAGCCCTCATGGGGCCCTAAGCAAGATACCAATTTAGGGCCCCCCTCCCTTAAACAATCTATAGCACTATATTTTCATTCCTGATTTATGCTCCTTACATTATTTGTTGTTTTTCCTCCATATATTCTATTACAGTATATTACTTTCCCCCTTCACTGATTGCACTATGTCCCCTCACCTCTAATTTCCATTATTACACCCCTCAGTTACTACATTTTAGATCAGTGCATCCCTGACCAAATATAGCAGGCCCCCATACCCTATTATTAGTAATTACACCCTCACTCATTGACTGCATTGTATATGAGTGACCCAGGTGTACTGACTGTAGCATGCCCCATTGGCTCCTCTCTCTGCACGTCTGACGTCATACACATGTGTGTCATGATGGGCCACACCCACAATACTGTAGGACTGGAGACACAGGCGTGTGCTGGAGCCAGCACCCAACAGCCGTTTAATCACTGACAGCCTGCCGGGAGTATTCAGCCAGCCCAGCTTTTGTACAATTTTGGTAGAGCTCCCAAACCACCAGAAATGCCTTGTTGGTGGGATCCACAGGGCCCTAAGCAGCCGCTTTGGTTGCTTTGTGGTAAATCTGCTACTGGCTCAAGTTGTTGGAGGCTCAATCCTGCTGGTGGAAGCTGAGTTCTCTGGGGGAATTTTCAGCCAATCCTGAAAAGAAAGGGGCTCATCCAAGACTTGCAGCTGAGATCGACCTTAAGACCCTTGACTCCTAAGAGTTTGGAGCTGCCAAAGAGTCACCACTGCACCCAGGGGGCAGTGTGCACTGCACACCCTGCTTCCATTGTAGATATGACAATGGACTGCATTCCTTTATAATCTACTGCTCCACCCCAAATGTGGCTCCTTGCAGTACATTTTAAAATATTTACAGGAAGGAAATATGATGTGCACAGAAAAAGAGTTTCCCATTATTACAGTAATTTCAGATCTCTACACTTCTAAAGTCTGCAACATTTTGCATATGAATTTGTAAATTAGAATTAAAGGGCTCTTGTACAACACAAATTCCATGTTAGGTTTAATGGTCTTGAAAAATTACACATTGGCTTTGGTAAATATTGCTACAAATGGTAGGTGTATATACCGTATACAATACAGGAACTTATGTTAAGGTTTCTATGTCATATCTAAGGCCATCAAATAAATACTGATGGAGGGCATGTACAAACCCTTAAATTTGAGTAATCTGAAGCTAAAAGGTGTTTCAATGATTTATTTTAAGTAATCTCTGCTTAGAAATGATGAACCAATTTATATTAAGAAAAGTATTTTTCTATATAGACACTATATAACCATACTAAACATATAGAAAACCTACAACTAGTACAGAACTGAAATACTAATATCAAGACATACACTCTAACAACAAAACAAACCTACATCAACCTAATAACATTTCAAATGATGTAATAGATACAAACATCCATGTATCCAGCTGCCATAGGTCATGTATTATTCATGTAATGGTCTTTCAGGTTGATGTATTCAAATACAAGCAGCAAACAGTTCTAGATAATAAGGTCTTAAACAACCCTTTGCACAGATTCCTTAAATATTTCAGTGAAGACTACAATAAGTTAGTAAAGTACTGCAATAAAATAACAGCTTTTAGTTGTAGATATTCCAACATTCACCGTTATGCCTTTGAGAGTAAAATTTGATCAATACAGATAAATGAATACATTGTATTCTGAACATTAAATTTCCATGTTGGTTAATAATATAAAAAAGAGCTAAAGGTGACAAAACTGATTGTTAGCTTTATACTTCAGACTTCCTGACTAAAGAGCCCCATACACTCTAGATTCCCCAGATCTGACTGGAACAGTCGATCTGCAAATCTGAAACGCTGAACAGTGGCCATCAATGGTCGGTTATCCATCAGGGAATCAGGAAATTCTTCATGCTAAAAATCCTGGATTGGCCGATCCTGACCATTTTTGAGTAAGGATTTTGGAATCAAGATTTTTCAACATGTTTACTATCCGTGTTGGGGGGAAAAAAAATAATAATAATTAATTTGGATAGCCATCAATGTATTTGTAGGTTTGGTTCTTACTTTACTATAATAATGTTTAAATTGTTTCCATTTTAGTGATGAAAAAATATAATTTTTTGAGAAAGAAATTGCATGTAGCTGTAAATCACAAAATGCGCTTTATACTGAAGATTTGTTAATTAACTCTGTACCTGCCAGAAATCAGCCACAGTTGCAGGTAGAGGTCCTTGAGTTGCAATGTAAGCTGGGTTTCTAGGATCATGGTCCATCTGCAAAAGGAATGTTGAAATCTCCATTTAACAAATGACAAATTAAACAAAGAACTGTTACGTTATGGATAAATCTTCTTGATACAGAAATTCTCGGGTCAATAATAAATTAAAATCTGGTTTACTTAATATAGAAATAAATACTTGTACTCATCAATCCTAAAATATCTGTCAGCCATCACTCATCATTATCAGTGAATGGGTTAACGTGGTCCCATATCCCCAATTAAATCAACCATCTAAGTAATTTCTATGGTGTAAGAGGTCAATTATTTTATTTTATGAGAATATCTTGAGTAAGCAGAGACTGGAGCTTAAAATGCAAATAACTAAAATAACAATTATGTATAGTTAGAACATTTCAGCTGCCTTATGGGGAAATAAAGGATTTTCTAAAGCTGTTTATTTATTTATTTTTTATTTATTTTTTTTATTTGTTGCAGGACAATCAAGTAGTTCTGATACAGTGGTTTTGACACCTTGAAAAATATCACCATCTTTAGAATAAATATTAAATCACACGACTGATTTGCCTCAGTGGTAAGTTTTGTGATTCCTGGAGAATATTTTATATAACCTATCAGATAATAAGTTCTCGCTGCCTCGAAAACATTCTTGATTTATTCAGCAATTGAAATGATGAATTGGTATATACTTTACCTACACTACAATTCATGCAGAAACAGAATAATTTTATGGTAAAGCAGAAATATAACTTTTTTTCTTCTTGTAGAAAATATATATTCTTTTGTAACATTCATACCGAATTGTCACTGGTATTTTTATTTTTTAAAGGACAATGGGCCTAATTCAGACCTGATCGTAGCAACAAATGTGGAAAACCATGTGCACTGAAGGTGTGGCAAATATAACATGTGCAGAGAGAGTTAGATTTGGGTGGGTTAATTTGTTTCTGTACAGAGGAAATACTGGCTGCTCTATTTTTACACTGCAATTTAGATTTCAAATTGAACACATCACACCCAAATCTAACTCTCTCTGCCATGTTATATCTACACCCCCTGCAGTGCACATAGTTTTGCCCAACTTCTAACAAATTTGCTGCTACGATCAGGTCTGAATTAGGCCCAATGTACGTATTGAAGTGCCTTCCCCAAACTAGCTTCCCCAATAAGTGGAGGTCCAGTGAGGCCTGTCTATTGAGACCCCTTCTCTTACACTGAAGAGAAGCAGAATGTATTAGGATTAGGAGTGGCTGTAAGTGCGCACCCCACTTCGCTTATGTTTAAATCTAGACCAGTGGCTCTGCCTATTCCATGCCTGTGGGGTCCAGAAAAAAAAAGACTTCTGCCTTTATTTAAGTGGAAATGACAAGGTAAGGGGAAGGGTCTGAGGGGAGGAAACCACAAAATCTCTTCATAGGGGAAGGAAAGTATTAAAAGTACTCCTAAATTAGGTCAGTGTCCATTTTATTAGTATTCTTTGTGTGATCTTGACATTGTGGTGGCTGCTATTAATGAGCATGATAATATAACATACAGGTTGAGTCTCCCTTATCCAAAATGCTTGGGACCAGAGGTATTTTGGATATGGAATTTTTCCGTATTTTGGAATAATTGCATACCATAATGAGATATCATGGTGATGGGACTTAAATCTAAGCACAGAATGCATTTATGTTACATATACACCTTATACACACAGCCTGAAGGTAATTTTAGCCAATATTTTTTATAACTTTGTGCATTAAACAAAGTGTGTGTACATTCACACAATTCATTTATGTTTCATATACACCTTATACACACAGCCTGAAGGTAATTTTAGCCAATATTTTTTATAACTTTGTGCATTAAACAAAGTGTGTGTACATTCACACAATTCATTTATGTTTCATATACACCTTATACACACAGCCTGAAGGTAATTTAATACAATATTTTTAATAACTTTGTGTATTAAACAAAGTTTGTGTACATTGAGCCATCAGAAAACAAAGGTTTCATTATCTCAATCTCACTCAAAAAAGTCTGTATTTCGGAATATTCCGTATTTCGGAATATTTGAATATGGGATACTCAACCTGTATTAAACATTGTGCATTAATAAAATTTGGTTACATTATTTAAAATTAAATATGTGAAATTAAACACATGTAAGGGGCAGATGGGGTAACTGAGCACTTCATCTCTGCTCTATGAACTTAGTCACAGAGCGTATTGCAATAGCAACAAACATATATCAAATACAAATATAAGGGTATTGTTTGTCTATTTTTAAGCTCATAAAGAAACCGCCACTAGGTATTAGATCAAATTCTTTTTTTTTTCTTTCTGAATTTTCACCAAATCAGTTCCAGATTGTTTCATATAATATCGGATAAGATATCTGATTCACAAAACTTGGAAAAATTAGGTTACTGCCATCATCCACCCCATGACGCCCTGGTAGACTGTACCTAAACCACAAACATCGTGGGGACATAAATATATATTACAGGTTGTGCTATTGAATAACAAATTATTGGAAGCAAAATTTCACATTATTAAGCTACCAAATCTGACTTTCTTTTGAAAGGCAACACATCATTTCTCTGTTTCTCCATTGATTATCTTTATAATTTAAAAATAATTGTAGAATTATTTTTATAATTGTACAACCAGCCCTAAATATTGCATTATAAGTATTATAAGCCTGACAAGGATCAAACTGATCTTCCTATTGTAAAGTTCTTCTGCGCAACACACAATGCACCAAGTACATGGGACATATGTTTACTGGCATAGATGTCATTATGCTGTCATTCAAATGATATAAATAAATATGAGGAGCGGCTGCTTTACGTATCCAGGCATTCATGGTCTGGTAGGCAGAAGCAGCGACAATCAGTGCAGATTTGAGCAGTGTCGTCAGGGAACTTAGCTATCTGCAACATCACAAGCAGGTCACTCGTCTCCTTATAGCGCTAATCAGCTACTGTCACAAAACTGCAATCTGGAACGTGGCAAACATAATGATTTCAGGACAGGGAAATATGCCATCTGCTTATAAATGCAAAATACAATTACAGCTAAGCCATGATCACTCTGTAGAGTGGGAAAAATGAAAGTGCATTGGTGAGCTAAGGAAAGTGGAAACAGACACTTTGTAGGCTGCATCGTTATTCAGCCATCAATTAACTAGGAGCTAGTTACTGAGACATGAGGCACTCCATTAAAAATAATAACTCTTCCCACCAACCCTCAAACTAAAAACACACTCACTAACATCCTAACCATTAAAATAAAAGAATGAATGAAAAAAGGAACGAATGAATGAAAATATAAGATTCATGTCTTTGGATAGGCTTACATAATTTTCTTGTACTATGTAGAAATGAGCAATAATCGATGTCAGGACTGCAGGGGCTAATTACCCAGAGTAAGGATAGGCTGCCTGCAGAGCCGGATTAAAGGGGGGCACAAGGGGCATGTGCTCCAGCCCCCCTCTCTTAGGGGCCCCTCAGGCAAAGCACCCATTTGGCAACCAATGTCCAGGCTCCTAGTGAGTGAACCCCATCAGTTACCCACAGCCGCATCATCTCTGTATATTTCTGCCGATACCTCAAGTACAAAGATTCAAAGGAGCTGTCCTGGCATTGGCTGCACAATCCTGAAGGGGAGTGAAAGGGAAAGCACACATATGATCCAATCCATAAGTGAGTGAGGAGCATATGAGTGAGGAGCATGTGAGAGGGACCGGGAGCTGTCTTTACTCTGGCACAGCCCTGTCACTTTTTCTTCTTTCTTCTGCTGAATTCAAATTAATATCTGTGCTCCCGTATTAATTAATATTAAAATATGTGCTACATTCAGAATTTCCAATTATATTTGTGGCCCATTTATTTATAATATTAGTGTGGCCTTCCTATTCAAAATAATATTAGTTTCCACTTATCCATTTCCAATAAACTATTAGTAGCTCTTTTATATTTATATCATATTAGCCGTAACAATGTGGTTATGCAAAAACAAATGGGGCTTTTTATCGTGATTGCAGAAACTAAGTATCCAATTAGCCTCAAAAAGTTATCGACAAAAAGTCTCCATAGGTTTAATTTGATTTCACCTACTCTCCGCAGGTGATAAGTAGTGCAAAATCCCTATTTTACGGGAAAAATGTGGGGATTTCATTCAGAACCCCTGAGACAGGTTCCGGTATGAATGGTCGACCATGTTATGGTCGACAGTCATTAGGTCGACCACTATTGGTCGACATTGACATGGTCGACATGGACACATGGTCGACACATGAAAATGGTCGACACATGAAAGGTCGACATGAGTTTTTTGTCTTTTTTTGCGTAAAGTGACTGGGAACCCCAATTAGTGCACCGCGTCCCCTCGCATGGCTCGCTTCGCTCGCCATGCTTCGGGCATGGTGCCTTCGCTTCGCTCGGCACAGATTACCGTTCCAATCGTAGTCCACGTGGATCGTAAAGTATGGAAAAGTTCCCCAAAAGAAAAAAAGTTAAAAAACCCATGTCGACCTTTTCATGTGTCGACCATGTGTCCATGTCGACCATGTCAATGTCGACCAATAGTGGTCGACCTAATGACTGTCGACCATAACATGGTTGACCATTTGAACGGATACCCTGAGACAACCCCTTGAATGACTATTAGGCAGTTGGAAGATGTTAATTATTTTTAATTGCTCAATAATTACGTCTTTTTTTTTGGGGGGGGGGGGAGAATGTAAAGTGATGAAAATTGCGGTTCAATGTATAGGACAGGTATATATTGGGGTGCTTTATGAGTGAGACAAGAGTTCTTAGGCTTGCAAGTGGGTGTTTTTTTTTTTACTCTTTCTAAAGTACAGTACCATAAAATGACCCAAATATATACTTATACATTTTTACGTTCCCCTAATTTAATGAGAGTATTTATTTTGCATAAAAGCTTGCTTTTTATAATTTTTTTTTACATTTTTAGAAAAATGCATATAACAGCTATTTGATCCAATTTGAGTCCCCTAAATCTTTTTACTATGACCTCTAATACACTTCTGTACTGTTCTTCTATGTCAGTTTGTAATTTTTGGGGGGTAAAGGCTGATTTCCCCATTTTTACCTACACTTTTCACTGGTTTTGATGCCAAGAATTTTCGAGCAAATTCCGATTTCACAATTTTACAACAGCCGCAAAAACCTTTATTGGGAAAAACAGCCGCGATCTTGTGACTAACAGGATACCACACATAATATTACGTATATATGAGGAAACAGGCCCATATTTACTGTTGTGTAGTGGTTATTAATTACCATTCTTTTTCTTCTTTTTTTATTTCATTGGGTATGGGGCTAGGTTAGAAGTAAACCTTTCCCAGTGTGCATAGTGAATAAAGCGCCCATAAAACCATTTGTATTTGATTTATTAATAGTAACACAAATAGAAAAAAAATCTTACTCCCTGTCTAACTGCTCATTTTTCCTGTATGTCTGCCACACTCACACAGACGTAGTACAGATCTTAGCCGCATGCAGACCATGCACCCAGAGCTCCCCGTCTTAAGTGCCCCTGGCCCTCCACAGATTTAATCTGGCTCTAGCTGCCTGGGGTACCAGCCACCTGAAAAGGATGCCAAAATTTAGTCCTGAGTAAAGTGTCCACATTGGGGATACTGTGAATAATAACGACTGCTCCAGCAAGAGCTAAAGGACCATCCACTAATACTGGTCACTCATAGGACCAGCCACATGGAATCCCCATAATATTTGTTCAGGCTTAGTAATCATTTAGAGAACAAGAGTTTTCTCTCTACACCATTGGCTCCATCATTCCAATGTATCTCTACTAGAAACATTGTGTATTGAATACTATCATCCTGACTGATGATAAAGAATTATTTGGCAGACAGATAATAAACACATAGGTTCAGCAACCGATGGTCAGTGTGGTTTTCAAATTCTGCCTGCTGTGTTACATTCTGTACTGTCGATATTGCCTGTGACCCTACACCATACTGGACGAAACTAAGCTTCCAAGTTTGACTTTCCATTATTTAAACATTTGGTTCCAATTCCTTTGGGGCTCTGACCTCAGTAACAAATCTATAACCTCAATTCCTAGTTTTAGGCTCCAATATATAAATACTGTAGTCTTGAATTTTAAGCCAAGTTCCATTCTCTAGACCAACTCCTATGAGATGGGCACCCTATGAATGTAGTGTAGATTCACTGGTCAAGTGTCTCACCTTCAAATTGACTAAAGTCAAATCAAACTAATACCCCAATAAACTTAACAAAATGAATTTGAGTCAAAAGGGAAGAATCCAAATTTATGCAACAAAATGATCTGCTCCCAACGGTAGGGACATGTGGCCAATAAAAGTTATTCTATAAGTTTCTGGAAATCCCAAGGTTATAGAATATAAATGTATAATATAATAAAATAACACCAATGCTTAAAATGAATCCTAAAAATAATCTACAAAAAGACGTCAAATATATGTACAAATATTATATGTATAGACACTGTTGTGTGGTTTTGGTTATTTTATATGACTTTATTTTCAACTCCACTCTACATGAGTTTAAATAACTATTATTTTGAAATACTGTATACCTTAACAGTATTTATTTTATTTTATTTTTTATGTAAAATTTAGATTAGACTGAAGCTGAGTATACACCTTTGTGATCTTTCTTTAGATGCGATGATTCAATCAATTTCTCTTCCATCCGGGAGTCCCGAGAGCAGTGCCGATACACACTTATATACCTATACAATCATACTTGCGACCTTCGATCCCGGGCTGCCAAAGTACTGAAAGAAAATAATCATACCAGCATACAGACTCTCCTGATTCCGTTCTACACTTGCAGCGGGTGTACCTGAAATTAGCATAATGGGCAGAGAAGGGGCGTAATTGAAGGGCATATGCATTTGGCCACTTCCACTTGCATTAGTATAGATCCCAGCAAGTTGTGGAACTACACACCCCAGCAAGCCCTGATAAAGTGTGTGCCAATGAGGAAAGGATTATGGGAAAGGGTGTATGGGCCAAATACAGTGATTAACAAGTGAAAAAAAGGGCAAATGTTTACATGAAGAGGAACGCGAGTTTACACGAGAGTAAGCATCATGTTTCCTGACGTGGTTTAATTATGCATGCCCACAGAGGCAGCCATGCTTTAGTGCACAATCGTAAGATCGGTCGCAGGAATGGGTGCCTACACACTGCACTTTCTGGTCCTGTCAATTTGGATGAAAATATAACTGTACATAAGATGCGACTGTCTGACTTGACAGGATTTCTTCCAACAAAACACGATCGAAGGTACATATGTCGAACAAAAATGTTGACATTGAACGAATGGCCCAATAATTGTATACAGTAGGTGTGTACCCAGCTTGAATTCTGAAATTAGCTATTGTTCTTGAACATGATAAATCCTACATTAATGACCATACCCTTGTACAATATTTGCAATTGTAGGAAGATAAAACCACAACCACAATAAATTAGGTTAAGTCCAGTTTGTGAGAACCTGGAGAAGTGGAAATCCATGAAAAGCGTAGCTAGAGCATTCTCCTAGCAGCACAAGTAACAAAATCAATTAGTGAATCAATTACAAGTCAATAACAAGCTCATCAATAATTCCCTGTGTAAAAGCGAATGAAAAAGGACCTGCAGTTCAATCTATTAAGTGGTTTGATTAACACAAAAATAAATGTCAGTCTTCTGTTCTTATTACGGTAGACAGAGTAGGTCTGTATACAGCTCATTGTCCGACAATTGCAGAAGTGCAACTTCAATATGAAAAGTCAGTCCTAATACCAATAGTACTGTCTTAAAAGAGCTTCTTATTTGCAATAAAACTGGATTATCAGAAAACACAGCAGTGATTCTAGAAGTTACAGAGCGGAGGCAAAAACACATAACTATAATGAAGTCCTTTTTCTTATTGTATAGCTGAAATGGATTCTGTGACATTCTCCTTTACACTGTCACATGAAGAATAATAAATAGCTGAAATGAAACAATGACTCATATAAGGCTAAAGATATCTTTTTATAAGAGTAAATTAAACTTTTCTAACTTCCTATTTAGTATGAACCTAATTAAATGTACTTTTAAAGTTACTGATTGGTACCTGCATTAGTCTAAATTGCTTTCATATTTCTTGGCTGGTTGTCGTATGGTATGCAAGCTCCTCATCAACTGCTGCATCATATTAATGGCAGGGATTCTGAACTATCTGAGTATGAACTATCTACTCACACCAGCAGTTTGTCTTCCTCCGTGCAAATTAAGTACCGGAGGTGATCTTCTGAAACTTATGGGATGAATCATGAATGTACTTGATACTCCAAATGTTGCAGTGGACTAAGATGTCTCTGTTTGAGAGAGTTCCTTGCTGGCTGCCAATGACTAGGGCCCTCATTCCAAGTTGATCGCTCGCTAGCTGTTTTTAGCAGCCGTGCAAACGCATAGTTGCCGCCCACGGGGCAGTGTATTTTCGCTTTGTAAGTGTGCGAACGTTTGTGCAGCCGACCTCTACAAAAACATTTTGTGCAGTTTTAGAGGAGGTCTGAACTTACTCAGCCCTTGCGATCACTTCAGTCTTTTTGGTGCCGGAATTAACGTCACACACCCGCCCTCCAAACGCCCGGACACGCCTGCGTTTTCCCTACCACTCCCAGAAAACGGTCAGTTGACACCCATAAACACCCTCTTCCTGTCAATCTTCTTGCTATCGGCTGTGCGTATGGCTTCTTCGTTAAATCCATCGCTCAGCAACGATCCGCATTGTACCTGTACGACGCGCGTGCGCATTGAGGTGCATACGCATGCACAGTAGAGACCTGATCGCATCGCAGCGAAAATCGGCAGTGTGCGATCAACTCGGAATGACCCCCTAGACACGTTAAAATAAATTAGGCTGCTAATTTTAAAATTAGTGTGAAGGGAGGTTGTAGGGTTCTATTAAAACCAGGGTTAGGTTAGTATGGATACTATGGTAAAAGAGAGGGAATAATGGAATCAGACTTTAAAATGAACCAGTTGCATGTACACAGTAAAGACAGCCAGTTGGTGGTCTGTGCACGTAGTTATGAAAAGACAGCCTTCCAAATCTCCCAGTATCGGGGATAGCAGCATTCTGAGTAGATTTGACCCGCTGTATTTTCCCTAAACTAGTAGAATCTCCATATTAAGATCTTTGCAACTTCAAAGTAATGGCTTCTGGGACAGAGTAAAGCTCACTTGGGATTAAATCTGTGGGTGGTCTGAGAGCTGAAAGAGGTTTATCTAGCAACTCTGATCCCGGGAAGACGGTTTTGGTGACATACTAGATCAATATGTCTATTCTATAGACTAGATAATTTCTGATTTGTGTCGCCTGTCCATTCTGTGTGATTAGAATCATATAGTGCGACCGTATCACAGTTACAGTAGTAAAGGTGGCTGATAAATAATGGAAGAAAAAATAAAAAAATTTTTTTTTTAATCTGCTGCCTTCGAGAAAGGGACAAACTGAAGGACGTGAAAACTGTTAAAGGTACAAATAAGGGTGAAAGTATGCCCTATTGCGGACATCATGCAAACTATCGATAGTGATAGTAACAGTGTCCTTATTTCAATTTAATTTTTATTTAAAATGTATGTTTTATATATGTGGGGTAAATACAACTTACTTACTCTCACTAATACAACTCTCTCTACTCATTTTTGGTCTCATATATTTATTAAAATGATTTAACAGATATTTCTACTGCACTCACCCAGCACTTTACAGAGAATATTAGTCATTCACATCAGTCCCTGGCCCAGTGGATCTTACAGACTATGGGGGTCATTCCGAGTCGTTCACTCGCTAGCAGTTATTAGCAGCCGTGCATACGCTAAGCCGCCTCCCTCTGGGAGTGTATTTTAGCTTAGCAGAAGTGCGAACGAAAGGATCGCAGAGCGGCTACAAAATAATTTTGTGCAGTTTCCGAGTAGCTTTAGACCTACTCAGCGCTTGCGATCACTTCAGACTGTTCAGTTCTTGTTTTGATGTCACAAACACGCACAGCGTTCGCCCAGCCACACCTGCGTTTTTCCTGGCACGCCTGCGTTTTTTCTAACACTCCCTGAAAACGGTCAGTTGACACCCAGAAACGCCCTCTTCCTGTCAATCACTCTGCGGCCAGCAGTGCGACTGAAAAGATTTGCTAGACCTTGTGTGAAACTACATCGTTCGTTGTAATAGTACGACGCACGTGCGCATTGCTTCGCATACGCATGCGCAGAAGTGCCAATTTCTTGCCTGATCGCTGCGCAGCGAACGAAAGTAGCTAGCGATCAACTCAAAATGACCCTCTATGTACCCTACGACACAGACACACATACACACTATGGGCATTGGGCCTGATACATGTTTGTAAGTATAGCAAAAAAGCAAGCAACTGGGCAAAACCATGTTGCACTGCAGGTAGGGCAGGTGTAACATGTGCAGAGAAAGTTAGATTTGGGGATGTGTTCAAACTGAAATCTAAATTGCAGTGCAAAAATAAAGTTGACATTTGTGGGCTACATGCACCCCCGTATTTTCCCTGCACAGAAAACATGTTACCCTCCCTAATCTAACACTCTCCGCTCGTTACATCTGCCTTTTATCATTTTAATGTGTCCTATTCGCATAGCGATGCAAATAAGATACATTTCGACAAATAAAAGACACCCGACACGGGGGGTTATTCCGAGTTGATCGCACATAGCAGCTTTTTGCTGCTCACGCGATCACCTGGACGCCACCTATGGGGGAGTGTGTTTTAGCATAGCAGGGCTGCGATCGCTTGTTCAACCGTGCTATGCTAAAAAAGTTTCCTGCAAAACAAGACCAGGGTATGAGTTACTTACCCTGTGCGACGGATCCAGCGACGAAGGTCCCGGGATTGACGTCAGACATCCGCCCTCCAAACGACTGGACATGCCTGCGTACGGATCTACACACCTGGAAAACGGTGAGTATCTGCCCCGGAACGCCTCCCCGCTGTCAATCTTCCTTGCGATCGCACTAGCGATCACTTTCTTATCTCTTCTGGTCGTTGCCCGGTGACGGCTGTCACTGGGCAACGGCGCGCGTGCGCATTTCGGGCGCTGCACATGCGCAGTTCTGACCCGTTCGCACTGCAGCGAAGAACCACTGCGTGCTAACAGGTCGGAATGACCCCCACTTACTGAGTTGCAGGGCACATGTGGGCTCACTCATGCCAGGCATCTCCCACTACATGGCGTATTGAGGCAAGATGTATGAGGACACATCTGTAGGTAGCAATGCTCACCGCACCCACGATCCACAGGATAAACATTGAGAAAGTACAAAATGAGGTATTCTAATCTTGCACCAATCCTTGCTCCAAAGATATGGATCCACATTCAAGAGTCCATAAAGCCTTCTGAAAAAGTGTGGAATCCACTCTAAATTGGCCAGTAATTGATCAATAGAGATGTATCAGAATGAAATTAAAAACAATATATTAGGAAGATATATAAAATCTACAGTCACACCGTGTGGGGGAAATGGAGTTGGTGTAAATTCCACAAACAATGGGGGAGGGGAGGGTCACATCACATCCCCCATTATTTGTGACACCCCCAAACTTTTGTTTGTGACCCCCACACTTTTTCAGAAGGCTTTATGGACTCTTGAATGCGGAGCCATATTTTTGTAACAAGGATTGGCGCAAGATTTGAATACTCATTTTGTACTTTCTCTATGTATAAGGAGATTTAGGTGACTTGTGTTTTGGTAATTTCATGCTGCCTTTCTAGTAGTGCCCAGGTTTGATTTCTGCTTATATTTTTACATAGGAATAGCATTGTCTAATCACGGGTGGGAACAGTCACACCTGGCCACGGAAGTCGCTGTGCGCGCGCATCGCGGGATGGATGAGCAATGTTACATCTGTATGTGTGTATTTTATCATATGTAAATATGAGACATCAAGCTACTGTACTGTATGTTGATTTGGCTGGAATAAAGTAAATGTCAGTTATCATCGCCAGCAATACTTATTTGTTAAAAAAAAATCTATAAATATATAGGGATCCAGTCTCTAGGTCGACAGTACCTAGGTCGACAGTAACTAGGTTGACCACTATTGGTCGACAGTCACTAGGTCGACAGTGTCTCTAGGTCAACAGGGTCTCTAGGTCGACATGAGTTTTTCACAATTTTTTCTTTTTTTGACCTTTTTCATACTTAAAGATCCACGCGGACGAAGATTGGGAATAGTAACCTGTGCCAAACGCACCGGTAGCGGAGCGAGGCACCTTGCCCGAAACATGGCGAGGGGACACGGTGCACTTTCTGGGGTTCCCGGTCACTGTTTGGACACTATGTCGATATAAAAGACACTGTCGACCTAGAGACCCTGTAGACCTAGTTACTGTCGACCTTGCATACCACACCCAAACTGCTCACCACTACAGCAAGGAGACTACCAACGAGGGGTTTCTTCTGCAGAAATGTAAACCAACATTATGCTTGTCACATGTTAACAGTAGACCCACAACATGAAATCTCCGTCATAAGGTAAAAGCTGCACAGTCCTGGTCAGCACAGGCTTGGCTTGCCTGGGGGAGATGTTTTTTGCAGGCCTGATTCTCTGCCGAATGCATATATGTGCTGATACTATGTGCACTCTCCAGGTGTGGAGGGCTGCCAGCGAAAGGTAAGCTTAAAATCAGATTGCATTTCTCTGAGTAATTCCGTTAAAATGGATTTTTGTGTCCCGCACCTACTGTACACCCAAAGATAAATGTAACAGTTATTACCTGCTACCATGGCAACATTGAGAAAATAAGACCTAAATGAAATGTATTCCTTATAAATGAACCCAATAGAAGAATGGGAATGGGCAACATGCAAGGAAGATGATTTAGCAACAGAATGTTACCCAAATGCTAATAAAGCTGTTAGATAAAAGCAGACAGCGGCTTAATACTCACTATGGGGCTGGCATTGATGTAGTCAGAATGGTCATGGCTTTTCTCTGCCTTTAGAATGATTCTGTTATGGTCATCTGTAAAGGAGAAAATAGCATTATTATTATTAGGCATAATGAATGAAATTTGCATTGTCTGGATCCCACTTACCCCTTAAATTACAATGAATAGACCAATATGGACTAATTTGTCCCTTCAGTGAGATAAACTAAATCTAAAGATGCTTGCATGTGATAAGCCTGTCCTCCAATGGAGGGGGTTTATATGCAGTAGGCATATGTCTGCTGGCTTCAGCCACCGCGTGAGCTGACAAACACAAAGCTTTAAACCTGCAGCACCATGCCTATACTAGCTGGATTCCAGAATATCAGATGCCAGGCAGATGACACAGCGGTGGTACATACACATATTCAGGGGGATAGTTTCTTCCCTTGCATATTCTGTTAGATACACTATGCTAGACAGTGTATCTGAACAAAAACTATGATCGATTAAGCCTAAATTATTGAAAATAATATTTGGTTCAGATATACACAAGCAATCTGCAATATATAAAGATATAAGATAACCCTAAGGTTCAAAAAGGGTTGAGGTTATCTAAAGGATAAAAAAAAGGGCAGCCTAGATGGGCCAGGTGGTTATTATCTGCCGTCAAATTCTATGTTTCTATGATAGAAACATAGAATAGAAACATGGAATTTTGACGGCAGATAAGAACCACTTGGCCCATCTTCTTGGAAAGAAAGACATTACTGTAAATGGTGCTCTTCAGATTTCAAATCCAAACTACAATCTACAGTTCTATATGTCACGAATTATCATCTTAATCATTAGTGGACTTAGCAACACAGTGATATGGTTTTATAATGTGAAAAATACACTGCAGCAAACGTGAACCCATTAACACTCTTTATGTCCCTACCTGCTACAGGTTGCCCCTGCTGGTGGCTGAATTCTTCTACTATGGTAAAGTGCTCACGCTCTTGATATTTGAATTGGTGTTGTAAGTTGGAAAATATATATCTCACCACTGACTCCCTTGTGTTCTTTTTTTCTTCTAGAGCCATTTTCTTCATGCAAATTTACATTACATATGTCCTACTATAACATTACACAGCTTACTGCTAAACCAACACAGTATGGCAGCAGCATGCTCTCTGTTATGCACTTATGCCGGTGCCAGGGTGTCGGTGACTAGGGGGTAGATTTACTAAGTGCAGGTTTTAAGAAGTGGAGATGTTGCCCATAGCAACCAATCAGATTCCAGTTATTATCATCTGGAAGGTGCCAGATAAATGATAACTAGAATCTGATTGGTTGCTGTGGTCAATATCTCCACTTCTATAAACCCGCACCTTAGTAAATATGCCAACTATATAGCCCGCAGTTCCACTAATATGCCCCAGCTGAACTCTGCAAACGTGAGAGTGCCACGTTACAGCCCAGCTACAGTATGCCTCTTCAGTAGACGCAGATGCAAATGAAAATACTTATTGGCAGTGCAAAAGCAGGATGTTTCTACTTGCCCCGACCCCATATTATCTAAATGCGCTTCTACTGCAACGCACTGAGAACACAATTCACTTGTTTTAACTTCAACATAGTAATCAACCATAACATCATTATATAAATCTAATATTAGCACAAATCCTATATTAACCCAAGACCTTACATAAGAACTAATTGAAATACACGCATACACCTAGGTTAAGTTCTAAACTTACTCCAGTTCTAATGCTCTCATGATGCCTCCTTAAATGATACTACTACTACTACTACTACTACTAATAGTAATAATAATAATAATAATAATAATAACAATAATAATAACAAAAGCACAACATCCCGCACTTGGTTATTCGTGCTGGTGAAAATAGAATTGAAACAATAAAAAAAAAAAAAGTATATTACATATAAACATATACATGATGGGACGCAACAAGGAAGAAAGGGAAGGGGTGATACAGGATCCTCAAAAACCTGCAAATGAAAAGATATAAAGGCCCATATGTTTCTGGAAACGAATAAGTCTTGCAATGTAGTTTAATTGAGAAAATAAAGAAAAAAAGATTTAACAGGACAAATGGGAGAAAGAGAATAAAAAGGGAGAGGTAGGAATCACTGCCGCCATATGTGAGTAAGTAGTTTGTTGGACTGGATAGATACTGTAAATCAGTCTTGTAGTGGAGTAGTTGCCTGATTGTATTCAGTACAGGGATTACAAGTAAAGGGAGATTTGTTTGGCATATTGTGGAGGATACATGTATCCCATATTATAGACCTCCCATTTTCTGTTGACCATACAGACTAGGGGGTATATTTACTAAAGTGCGGGTTTTCAAAAGTGAAGATGTTGCCCATAGCAACTAAAAAGATTCTACTTATCATTAATCAAGCACTTTCGACAAGATAATAGCTGTTATTTGATTGGTTGCTATCAGCAACATATCCAATTCTCAAAACATGCACTTTAGTAAATATACCCCTAGGGAGGGTAGTTCCAGAGTTTCCCAAAATAGTGAGATCTGGGATTTTGTGGCACTGAGAATGTGTTTTATCAAGCAAAGGTTTAGAAAATGTTGGAACATTAACAAGATAAAAGTAAGTAGGAAAATGTATATTAGTATCATGAGCGATTCGACTGCCTTACATAGGGTAATTAGACAATGCCACTAGACATGAAACACGGTTGCCTCATACAAAGTACTATTTTTATTTTATTCTGTTCTCCTGCGTAAAGGATATACAGCAAATACACTATACCACTAGCTTTTTACAAAGAGATATGATGTGATCAGTTAATGTGATCTTTTCTCCTGATCCACTAAGGTGCTAAAGCACCGTAGGCAGTTTATAATGATAAGTTCATCAATTAGCCCTTTACCAAGTAACTGTAGAGCAATACATACATGCTACCGTAGAGACAGATCGATTCTTTGCAGCATTCTCCTCCTTCAGCGCAATGAGTGTTGCATTCAGATCTGCTTGATATGCACACAGAGCTTCCCACTCTTTCTCCAGACGATTCTTATTCTTCAAGTGATCTTCCATATAAGACTGGAATAAAAGCAGAGACATTGTTATGTGCGGTACGCTTGAACAATCAATCTGCATTTAAATGATTGTGCTGTTACACTTTACCATGTTCCCAGTGAGTGGTATTATCAATAAGATGTTGGTACTTTCATGATTCCAGTGAAAAATTAGCATTTGGTCTCCTTTTAACAGCCATAGGTGGCATCACAGAGCTATAACTAATGGCACAAGATATAAAAGAGAAACACACGTCTGGAGCCCTTCAGCACTCCCCATGGCCATTCCTGCATCTTTGATGACTATGCTAATAAGCAGTTACAAAAAATATAACCATTTGTGTACTTAGTGCTTCTATGTTATGTGATCAGTGGCAAATTGATGTTTTTTCCTTAGAAGGTCAAAGTGACCTTATTCACAGCAGTCATACATCCTCTGTACTATTATTACTGTTTATATAATGCCACCAATTATATAGCTCGCTGCAGAGACGTTTTCAGTCACCCCAGTCCCTGCACCATTGGAGCTTACAATCTAAATTCCCTAACACAATCACACTAGGGTACATTTTAGTTATCAGTCAAGTAACCTACCAGTATGCTTTTGGAGTGTGGACAGAATCGGGGACACGATGGAAACCCAATGCAAACACGATGCATCAAAATACTCTTAGGATGCTTTTAGTGCTATGGCTTCTATAGTGGAAAACTGGTCAACACCAGACAATGGGCCTAATTCAGACCTGATCGCAGCAGCAAATTTTTTCTCAAATAGGTAAAACCATGTGCACTGCAGGTGGGGCAGATATAACATGTGCAGAGAGAGTTAGATTTGGGTGGGGGGTGTTCAAACTGAAATCTAAATTGCAGTGTAAAAATAAAGCAGCCAGTATTTACTCTGCGCAGAAACAATATAACCCACCCAAATATAACTCTCTCTGCACATGTTAAATCTGCCCCTCCTGCAGTGCACATGGGTTTGCCCATTAGAGAAAGATTTTGATGCTGCGATAAGGTCTGAATTAGGCCCAATATGTGTTGCTGTAGGTCTTAAAATTTACATAAAGCCTAAATTTAGACCTGATCGAAGCCTTGCAAAATTTTGCGGGGCTACGATCAGGCACACTGACATGCGGGGGGATGCCCAGCGCAGGGCTAGTCCGCCCCGCATGTCAGGCCCGCCCCCCCTTCCCCCCTGCAGAAGTACAAAAGCATCGCACAGTGGCGATGCTTTTGCACTTCAGGAGTAGCTCCCGGCCAGCGCAGCTTTTGCGTGCTGGCCGGGAGCTACTTGTCGCTGCCCCAGTTGCAGCAGCTGCATGTGATGTCACGCAGCCGCTGCGGCCCACCAACCGCACGGTCCGGCCATGCCTGCGTGGGCCGGACCGCGTCCACAAAATGGCGGCCAATCGCCGCCGTGCTGCCGCCTCCTGCCTAGCGACCACCTCTGCCTGTCAATCAGGCAGAGGCGATCGCTAGGCAATAACAGCCGTCAGCTGTCAGCCATGCCCAGCGCCCTGCGGTGCATGCGCACTTCTGACCTGATTGCTGCGCTGCGATGAACGGCAGTGTGTGATAAGGTCAGAATGACCCCCATAGTTGGTTAGTTGTCATTTGATCTCGCTGGATACTTCTCTTTCCTGGTCTGTGTTTCCAGCACTTACATATCAATTTTGGGTACTTGTTAATTATACAGGAGCCACTCACCAGTGCTCGTACCCCATTTACTTATACTTGCCTACCTGACCCTCTCCATGAGGGAGAAAATGCTCTGTTCCTGGACTTTCCTGGTAATGTATGATTGCCATCACCTGTGGTGAAACACCTTTCTTATCAATTTACTAGCTCACCACAGGTGATGGCAATCCTACATTACCAGGAAAGTCCAGGAACAGAGCATTTTCTCCCTCATGGAGAGGGTCAGGTAGGCAAGTATGCATTTACTTAAACTGCTGTTTCATGCTGCTGTCTTAATTGCCCCCACAGAGAGCTCCACTGCTCCAGCACTCAATAGCTGTTTAAGGTCATCATGACCGAAGTGGGCAGCATGCAGGTTGGGGACGGAGTAAAATGACCAGGACCCTGGAAGTAATCTGGTCCATTAAGCAGATGTCACTCCTGTTGATTAACCAGACATAAGAACTTGAGGATCTGGGGCCCAAAAGTCCTCAGTATTGTGGCACTGATCTGCAACCCCAGGGAGGAAAATGCTTGTCAGAAGGGATGGGTTGCTTGGCACTCAGAAATGTATTACTTGTGCAGTCCATTCTACTCCATGTCAGCTGGCACTTCTATAATTAACAAGTCCAGAATTGTGTACCCATCAAGTTACTTGAATTGCGGGCTGTAGACTTTCCTATCTTAACGTGTAACCTCTAAAAATATAGATATCAGCTGCTTTATTCTTTTACTTACAACACTTACAATACTATTTGTGCATACAATTTGACCTTTATATTTCTTAATATTTCTTTAAGCGCAACAAATTTCCACATTTCTAGCTCATTGCATATGGAAGTAAGAATTACCAAGCATGCTATCATTCACAAAATACTCCAAGGATGCCTGAGGGGCCTGATATTGTAATCAAGGGTGAATGCCAGTTGGCATCCTTTGTGCCTCTTCATCAAACCTGCTGTTTGATAATTTGTGTCCACAGCATGAAGCAGCCCTGGTGGAGGTTGAGTACTGTGCCCTTTCTATTAACTAAAATTAAAAAAAAAACTAATTAGAATATTTGATTGGTAAATAAATTCATAGTACCCTCAAATGCCACTTACAGTACTGATTTTAATTATGTTTCAATTAAGTTATTAGACATGCAGAATACTGATGTCTGTTACTTGAGTTGGAACTGTCTGGTGGAACTCAGTCACAGATAGCATATGAAATGTATTCTGCCGAGTGTCACCTACACAGCTTGGGAAAACTGGTCCTGGTGCCCAGTGCAAGTCAATAAGTGCTTATAATCTAATATTCCCACTTGTAAAGGGTTTAATTTTGAATGTATTACAAATTGTGTCAGGCAATTAGAGCACAGGAGATTTAAGAGTTAATGCTCATAATTCAATGGTTCTTATGGGTGGCTGCAAACACACCAGATTTTAATTAACTCCCTGTTTCAACTTTCAACACAGATGGCTAAGTCAAACGACTGAAGCAGATTAAAGGATTTTGCTAACACAGGAATATCCATGAAATCTGGCTTGGTTGCAGCATTGATGACAAGAGTTGACAACTGATTAACACACAGCACAACCCCACTTTCCATTTCACTGGGCAAAGAGCACATTCTTTTAGACTATAACACATTTTAAAGGCTTGTTTTAGCGCTGCGTTGTTGGGACTAAACATTGCTTTAATAAGGAAATGTTTGTTGTGGTACTACATGTACTAGCATGTCTTGCCAGTACATACCAATACAACTGTAGATCCACAGGTTGAATACGCCTGTCAACCCATGGCAATATGCAGTCCTTGTGCCACCAGTCAGATGGTTAAGTGACTCAACACCACCATCACTAAACGCAATGGGGGCAAGACAGACACCACAGAGCCAGACAGAGGAAGCACAAAGTGCACAGTGATCGTGAGCTGCATTGGGACGGTATCCGTTCACATGGTCGACCATGTTATGGTCGACAGTCATTAGGTCGACCACTATTGGTCGACATTGACATGGTCGACATGGACACATGAAAAGGTCGACATGAGTTTTTTAACTTTTTTTTCTTTTGGGGAACTTTTCCATACTTTACGATCCACATGGACTACGATTGGAGCGGTAAAGTGTGCCGAGCGAAGCGGTAGCGGAGCGAAGGCACCATGCCCGAAGCATGGCGAGAGAAGCGAGCCATGCGAGGGGACGCGGTGCACTAATTGGGGTTCCCAGTCACTTTACGCAAAAAACAACACCAAAAAAAAGCTAAAAAACTCATGTCGACCTTTTCATGTGTCGACCATTTTCAGGTGTCGACCATGTGTCCATGTCGACCATATCAATGTCGACCAATAGTGGTCGACCTAACGACTGTCGACCATAACATGGTCGACCATTCATACCGGAACCCATTGGGACATAGGGCCTAATTCAGACTGGGTCGCAAAACGCGATCCAACTGGAATTTCTGCGTTCACCCGGTAGGCACATGTGCTGGGCCCATCCTGCGCATGCACCCGCATTTACTGCATGCATCCACACCCTGCAGTAAATGCGAACACCTTTGCCTGATTGACAGGCAGAGGCATTCGCGGGACGGCAACGCTACATTTCAAAAACAGATCGTTGCAGGGGCGGTGGCAGGGAAATGATGGCGTGGTGAATGTGGTGGCAGGTGGGCATGATCGGTGTGGCTGCGTGACGTCAAATGCAGCCGCTCCGATCAAAAAGATGTCAGCGGGCCTCCTGACGTCACAGTCAGACTGCGCCGGCGGGAAGCCTAATTTCTGCGACCAGGCACTAATTGAGACACGATGGGGGAGGGGGGGTGCAGCTGTTAGCATGCTGGACGGCCTTGCCCTGCGATGAGAGGCCCCAAGCATGTGAGGTAATGGCTCCTTCGGGCCTGATTCATGTTTTTAAGTAAAACATAAAAAGCATGTAACTTTGTGTCTGGAACAAACCATACTGCCATGCAAGGGGAGCAAATACATATATATATTGTTTCTGTGCAGGGTAAATACTGTCTGCCTCTGCATGTAGCCTACAAATATTAGACAGCTTTATTTTTACACTGCAATTTAGATTTTCAGTTTGAACACACCCAGCCAAATTTTGGTGGAGAGCAACTTAATTTGGAAATATCAGGGAAAAAACAACAGAATTTAATTATGGGAGTGATGATACTGTGCTAGCCCCATGAGACCCTAATTGTTTTTGAGCATGGAATGTCCGATGCATGCGACAATTGCAAATGTGCCAGCTTAGAAGATACCTCCACCCTGCTCTTTTGAGAGTACTGCAGAGCCCTTGAGGTACGTTGGGGGAAACCCAGCATAGCCTGGTCACTTTAGGCGGTATTCAATTGTTATATCGCGTCCGATCTCCCATCTAAAGTGACAGGAGATTTCAGGGCAACATTCAATTGATCTTTTTTATCTCTTCTATCGCGTCCATAAAGGTCGGGTTTAGCCACGTAAAGCAGCTAAATTCCATTTGTGCGTTCAAGTGAGTCACTTTCCCCTCATTTCAAGGGGTAGCGAGCTGAAGTAATGTCAACTCACCTTTCGGCAGATACAATTGAATAGCTGCCGGTGGACACACACAGGTGCGGGAGGGGGAGAAAACAATTGAATACCGCCCAATGAGCCCGATAATCTTGAGCAGAAAGGTTGTTGGTATAAGCCAAAGAGCATGGCATTAATGTCCATTAATTGCTGGATAACAGGACATTTCTCTTTCCATGCCAGTGTCATCATTCCTAAGTATTGTTTCCTATCCATTGGCCCTCATTCCGAGTTGATCGCTCGCAAGGCGAATTTAGCAGAGTTGCTCAGGCTAAGCCTACGCCTACTGGGAGTGTATCTTAGCTTCTTAAAATTGCGACCGATGTATTCGCAATATTGCGATTACAAACTACTTAGCAGTTTCAGAGTAGGTTCAGACTTACTCGGCATCTGCGATCAGTTCAGTGCTTGTCGTTCCTGGTTTGACGTCATAAACACACCCAGCGTTCGCCCAGACACGCCCCCGTTTCTCCGGCCACTCCTGCGTTTTTTCCGGAAACGGTAGCGTTTTTATCCACACGCCCCGAAAACGCCGTGTTTCCGCCCAGTAACACCCATTTCCTGTCAATCACACTACGATCGCCGGAGCGAGGAAAAAGCCGTGAGTAAAAAAACTATCTTCATTGTAAAATTACTTGGCGCAGTCGCAGTGCGATTATTGCGCATGCGTACTAAGCGGAATTTCACTGCGATGCGATGAAAATTACCGAGCGAACGACTCGGAATGAGGGCCATTATTTTGTCTGTGTCCTGTTTATGTTTTCATTTGATCTCTGTTATTAACTCCTGTCTGACTCATTAATAATTTTGGTCTGTCCTTTGCAAAATGACTGACCAATACAGTCTCCTGACTATGCTATGTCCATAGGTCCAAAAACCTCAATGTAGGATCTCCCAACCTAACCATCAATTGATGTCAGTTCCTACAGTACCAATAAAAAATGCTTTATAAAGGCCCTGGCTTTCACCAATACAGTGTCCAGTAGATAGTGGATAAATGTAGACAATACATCTCCATTATTAAGCTCCACATTAGTGCTGATCCAGCAAAATAACCCAAAGAGCATATGATATTCCTGGATATCACAAAGAAATCCAGGATAACGTCAAAAGCATCTGCAGGATCTCTTGCTTTGCCTAGTGTCAGTGTCACACACCAGGAAAACACTAAACAAGGTTACTGTGCATGGGAGGATTGGAGGATAGCAATGAGGAAACCTCTTCTCTCAAAGAGCAACACTATTTGTAAAGTTTGCTAAAGATTACATGATTTAGCTAGATGAAAACAGGAAGACTGTGCTGCGGACATATGAATCTAAAATATAGCTTTTGGCTTGAATGAGAAACATTATGGGGGTCATTCAGACTCGATCGCACGCTAGCTTTTTTTTTCAGCGGTGCGATCGGGTCTGAACTGCGCATGCGTATGCTCCGCAATGCGCAGGCGCGTCGGCCGCCGGTGACGGGGTTTGCCGGACAGCGTCGGATTTAACAAAGAAAGCGATCGCACCGGCGGATGCAAGAAGATTGACAGGAAGAGGCCGTTTGTGGGTGTCGACTGAACGTTTCTAGGGAGTGTCCGGAAAAACGCAGGCGTACCCAGCCGTTTGGAGGGAGGATTCCTAACGTCAGCTCCTGGCCGGATCATTGCAACGGCTGAGTAAGTCCTGAGCTGTGCAGAGACTGCACAAACTTTTGTTTGTGCAGCTCTCTGCACAAGTGTTCGCACCCCTGCACATCAACTACCCCCTCCCCCTGTAGGCGGCAACTACCTGGTCGCAGCACTGCAAAAAAATGCCTGCATGCGATCAGGTCTTAATCACCCCCTATGTTTGGAGAAAACAAAACACTGCATTCCAACATAAGAACCTAAATGGTATCAGTATCATGGTTTGGTGCTAGAACAACTTACCATCATTAATACAACTATGAATTCTGTATTCTCCTAGCAAATTCTGTGAGAAAGCCATGGCATCCGCCCATGAACTGAAGTCCAACAAAAGTTGTGTCTTGCAGCAAGACAACAACCCCAAACATATGTCAGCTAGCCAGTGTTGGACTGGGGCATGAAAGGCCAACCAGGGGAATGCTGTTGTAGGGGGCCATGCTTATGGGTGTGGCCAGGCTCCACTGGGGCGTGGCCAGCCAACACAGAGGTTTGGCTAACTATTACAGAGTACATGTTCTGTTCCCCTTGGTAAATATATAAACTAAGGTGGTCATTCCGAGTTGTTCGCTCGTTGCCGATTTTCGCTATATTGCGATTAGTCGCTTACTGCGCATGCGCAAGGTTCGCAGAGCGCATGCGCTTAGTTACTTTACACAAAAGTTAGGTATTTTACTCACGGCCTAACGAGGATTTTTCATCGTTCTGGTGATCGTAGTGTGATTGACAGGAAGTGGGTGTTTCTGGGCGAAAACTGGCCGTTTTCTGGGTGTGTGCGAAAAAACGCTGGCGTTTCTGGGAAAAACGCGGGAGTGTCTGAAGAAACGGGGGAGTGCCTGGGCAATGGCTGAGTAAGTCTGGAGCTACTCAGAATCTGCTAAGAAATTTCTATTCGCAATTCTGCGAGTCTATCGTTCGCAATTCTGATAAGCTAAGATACACTCCCAGAGGGCGGCGGCTTAGCGTGTGCAATGCTGCTAAAAGCAGCTAGCGAGCGAACAACTCGGAATGAGGGCCCATATTTTTGCGAAGTATAATGTAACATAAGTATAATGAATAATTAAAGTGCACTAGGATAGAGTCTGGAACCTGATCCCTAGAGGAGGAGGAGGGCCCACAGGCAGTGGGGCCCACCGGTGGTTTCCCCTGTTACCCTGTGGGCCAGGCTGACCCTGCAGCTACTGTAGCAATAAATGCCTGAAGCAGAGAAATCTAGTCTATGGAAAAGAAAAGTCATAGTGCATCTCTTAATCAAATAGAAATCTTGGGGCAGGAACAGACGTAACTTGGTCATGCAAGGAAACCCACCAATATCAATTATTTGAAGCAGTTCTACAAAGAGGAATAGGACAAATTTCTACCAAGCTAATGACCATAAATGAGGTCAAGGGGGTCCAGCCAGTCACTGAATCCTAGAGGTTCACATTTTAATGACTTAAATGAAAATTAGAGCACATTTAGAATCAGAAATTCACTTATGCAGAAATTCAGAAAATTGTAAAGGGTTCACATACTTCCTTGCACCACTATATCTTCAAATTCTATTCTCTCTCAGCTACTAATCAGCTATCCTCCAATGCTCAATATAAGTACACATTTATACACAGCACATCCACCATGTAATTAAATAAACCACTAAGACTTTAGTGCAATACCGCAGGGTCCTGTGCTTGGGGCCACTATTGTTTAAAATATTTATTAATGATTTAGGTGATGGACTAGAAAGCACAGTGTCAATTTTTGCAGACGATACTTAAATATGACTATATAGTCAAAATCGTAAGGAAAGTTAGTGCATATTGCACCGTGTGTACACAGCTGGCAATGCCGATGCGCAGTCCCGTGGGATCGGCATCGCAAGAAAGAATCGACTGTGCAGGCAGCCCAACACTGACTGTAACGAATAGTCAATGTCGGGCTGTGCAGCGCATCGTACACACATGTGTACACACCATTAGAGGAAATATGATTAATATTTACAAATATATAAAGGGGCAATATGCGGAGCTATAAGGTGAGTTGTTTACTAAGAGGCCTCTACACAGAATGCGCGGACACCCGCTAAGGCTTGAGGAGAGGAAATTTCGTAATCAGCGCAGGAAGGGATTCTTCACTGTAATGGCAATACAAATATGGAATTCATTGCCAGAAAAGGGTGTAATGGCAGAGTCAATGCGTTTAAAAATGGGTTAGATAAATTTCTAATGGAAAAAGATATACGTGGTTATAGCCTTTAATCTGAATAGAATAGGAAATACAATATAATTCAGGTTGAACTCGATGGATTACTGGTCTTTTTTCAACCTCACCGACTATGTTACTACTATGTTACCGGTATCCGGACTCCAGGTCGACAGCACAAAGGTCGACACACCTAAGGTCAACGCCAATTGGTCGACACACCTTAGGTCGACATGGACAAAAGGTCGACAGGAACAAGGTCGACATGGAAAAAGGTCGACATGAGTTTTTCACGATTTTTTTTCTATTTTTTTTAACCTTTTCATACTCCTCGATCCACGCGGACTACGATTGGAACGGTAAAGTGTGCCGAGCGAAGCGAAGGCACCATGCCCGAAGCATGGCGAGCGAAGCGAGCCATGCGAGGGGACGGGGTGCACTAATTGTGGTTCCCGGTCACTCTACGAAGAAAACGACACAAAAAAAACATAAAAAACTCATGTCGACCTTTTTCCATGTCGACCTTGTTCCATGTCGACCTTTTGTCCACGTCGACCTTTTGTCCATGTCGACCTAAGGTGTGTCGACCAATTGGCGGCGACCTAAGGTGTGTCGACCTTTGTGCTGTCGACCCTCAGTCCCAGACCCATGTTACCTTGCTATATAAGAAGAATTTGAAGACCATTTCAGGCACATAACTGACTAACCTAACAACTCCTACGTAATCCTACTGTGGATTAAAAATCTGTTATCCTGTATGTACACAATGATTTAAAAAAGTATTGTGCTTTGTACACAGCACACTACTGTATAGTAAACAAAACAAAACAGAAAAAGAAAACAGTATCCAACAACATGTTGTCTACCGCTCAATACCCCTTGCCAAGCAAGCTTTCTCCAGCCTAAACAGCTTCAGAACTGTGACTCACAGAGGAAGCAGGCAGGGGGAAAGGACCAGCCGTCAGACTGGAAATGCTTATACGTGGACGAACCTCGTCTGCATATTTCAGGTTTACTGTTGATGCATGGAAGATGCCTGCTTAGGAGAGGGCATAATTCCCCGAATAACATACTCTTGGGGAGATTTATCAAAGCTTGAAGAGAGATGTGTACCAACCAATCAGCTTCTGTCAATATTTAAACACAGCCTGTCAAATGACAGGAGCTGACCGGTTAGTACTTCATCTTTCTCAACTTTATCTCTCTCTCCAAATTTTGATAAATCTCCCCCTCTGTCCCGAACAAAGCATCTACAGGTTAATTTATTGAAAGCATTTAAAAGCACTATCCCTGGTCAAAAATAGACAAGTAAGGTCAAAAATAGACAAGTAACGTCATTATTTATTTAGTATGGTTAATACTTAAACTTTTTTTCATTCATTTTTTTCCACAAGTGGAAATGCACAGCTGCATCTAGTAAGAGTCCTCTTACTGCTGCCAGTCATTATTGGCAGGCATCTGAGCCGCATACAGCTAGTCATGTGATATTTTGTAAGTAAATTGCAACTTCTATGTTATCACCATATTATAATAGTTAATAGGCCGAATAGGAACTTTGCAACAAAGCTAGAGTGCCTTCGGGTTTTAAAATAAAGTTGGGTAAAGTGATCTCTACTATTTAACACTTTTCAGCTTACCATTTTGCAAACTGCACTGGTCAAAGTCACAAAAAAACACACTCAGCAACCAAGTCACCGCTCATTTAAGGTATTTATTCTACAATACTGTATATTTTGTTGACATTTTGGAGATCCCTTCATGATGCCCAGTAAATCACGTCATCACGCCTCAGTTGGGGCGAGATCCAGCAGAGTTCTCCGCTCTACCAGTCACAGAGGATTTCACAAAACTCTTGAGTCTCCCAGATATTCCTGGAGTGCAGGTGAGTAATGCTGCCCGTACACCTAAAGATCTGTAGGTGTATGGACAGCTTAAGGCCTATAACATCACTGATAAATGGCTTCTGACTGATGTCTGTGACATTACGCTAAAAGGATCCACAACACCACCTAGAACTGCTCAATAAGAGAATTTAAAAAATGAATACAATTTATGGCATACATACAGTAGGGTCATATTTATTAACTATCGGGTACTAGACACAATAATTCTAATTTCTTAGTCACAGTAATAAGAAGCTAATGATTGCCAGGATGTATTAAAAAAACACTCTAGCAGGGACAGGGAAAGGAGCCATCCTTGCGGTGTGTTAGAAGATAAAAGATCGCTAAAGCAATCGCTTCCCTTTTCCTTCAGGAGCTGGGTGCACTAGCACGCTGTGCTGGATGGTGCCAGGGAGGTATCCCCTATGCTACAGCGCTAATGTCATCTGGAGACAGGGCAGCCATCAGGTGGGGACTGTGGGGACTGGTGTCCCGGGCCCTTACAGAGAGAGCGGCCCACCCCTGGCTCCTACCGCAGATACTTGAAGAGCTGCACCAGGTGTGTACAACAGCGGGCTGATGTGCAAGGAGGACTTCTTAAATCAAGCCTTCCCTGTGCATCAGCTCTCTGTGAATCGTTCCTGCAGGTCAGGAACGCTCCACCCATATGTAACTTCACGATGTATGACATCACATAGGCGTGGAGCGGTGCAGCAGAATCTTTTTTTTGGGTGGAGGGGGGGAGGGGAAGGGGGGGGGGATGTCTCTTATGTCATTCCCGGGCCCCACAATTTCTGATGGCAGCCCCGTCTGGAGATGACACTAGCTACTAGGGCGTCAGTTACCGGGTGTTTTGGGGGGGTACCCTGCAATTTATTTTGGTAAACAGACTCTATAGTGAGGAGTATAATAAAGCAAACTATACCAGCATCACTATAGCTTACTGTTCTTGGTTATGGAATTGGTATACAGAAACAAATTCTTCTTACTTCCAACATGCACCTAAGGTCAGAACAGATCTATCGGTTTCTTTGATTTAGCAAAATATTCAACCAGCATTCAGAAAATGCACTCAACATATATTAATCACTTTGATGGATATACAAGACAACATGGATAAATCGTATGCCGGGTACACACTGGCCGATATATCGGCCATTCCATTGAATGTCCTATATATCCTGGCCCGTCGGCCAGTGTGTACGAACGACATGTCTGTGAACGCCATCGTTCACAGACATATTGCGTCATTCCTGCAGCACACACGATGACCTATATATCTACAGATATACTGGTGTATCAGTGTCTGTGTAGATGACATATATATCTACTAGTGATGAGCGGGTTCGGATCCTCGGGATCCGAACCCACCCGAACTTCACCTTTTTTTTCACGGGTCCGAGCGACTCGGATCCTCCCGCCTTGTACGGTTAACCCGAGCGCGCCCGAACGTCATCATCCCGCTGTCGGATTCTCACGAGATTCGGATTCTATATAAGGAGCCGCGCGTCGCCGCCATTTTCACACGTGCATTGAGATTGATAGGGAGAGGACGTGGCTGGCGTCCTCTCCGTTATAGTAGAAAAGACTGAGTGACTTAGTTATAATTGTGGTGAGGATTGGGGACGGGGAGCAGCTGTTAGGGAGTACAGTGCAGGGTTTTGATTATACCACCAGTGAGTTTAATCCGTTGTTTCTCTGCCTGAAAAAAAACGCTCCACCATATCTGTGCTCACTCAGTGTGCTGCACTGCTGCATATATCTGTGCTGAGTGCACTGCTCACACTGCCTAATTGTGAGGACTGGGGAGCAGTTATAGCAGGAGTACAGTGCACAGTTTTGCTGACAGTGACCACCAGTCCAGTATACGTTTGTCTGCCTGAAAAACACTCCTGTGGTGGCTTTTTTTTCTTCATACTAGTTTAGCAGTCTGCTGACAGTGTCCACCAGGTCCGTTATTATTATTATACAGTATATTATATATATATATATATATATATATAGCAGTACGGTAGGCCACGGCTGTACCTACCTCTGTGTCATCAGTGCACTCGTCGTCCATAAGTAATATAATACTATACTATCCATCCATCTACATTGTATACCTGTGGTGGTTTTTTTTTTCTTCATACTAGTTTAGCAGTCTGCTGACAGTGTCCACCAGGTCCGTTATTATTATACAGTATATTATATATATATAGCAGTACGGTAGGCCACGGCTGTACCTACCTCTGTGTCGTCAGTGCACTCGTCGTCCATAAGTAATATAATACTATACTATAGTATCCATCCATCTACATTGTATACCTGTGGTGGCTTTTTTTTTCTTCATACTAGTTTAGCAGTCTGCTGACAGTGTCCACCAGGTCCGTTATTATTATTATACAGTATATTATATATATATATATATATATAGCAGTATGGTAGGCCACGGCTGTACCTACCTCTGTGTCGTCAGTGCATTCGTCGTCCATAAGTAATATAATACTATACTATCCATCCATCTACATTGTATACCTGTGGTGGTTTTTTTTTCTTCATACTAGTTTAGCAGTCTGCTGACAGTGTCCACCAGGTCCGTTATTATTATACAGTATATTATATATATATAGCAGTACGGTAGGCCACGGCTGTACCTACCTCTGTGTCGTCAGTGCACTCGTCATCCATAAGTAATATAATACTATACTATAGTATCCATCCATCTACATTGTATACCTGTGGTGGCTTTTTTTTTTCTTCATACTAGTTTAGCAGTCTGCTGACAGTGTCCACCAGGTCCGTTATTATTATTATACAGTATATTATATATATATATATATATATATATATATATATATATAGCAGTACGGTAGGCCACGGCTGTACCTACCTCTGTGTCGTCAGTGCACTCGTCGTCCATAAGTAATATAATACTATAGTATCCATCTACATTGTATACCTGTGGTGGCTTTTTTTTTCTTCATACTAGTTTAGCAGTCTGCTGACAGTGTCCACCAGGTCCGTTATTATTATTATACAGTATATTATATATATATATATATATATATATAGCAGTACGGTAGGCCACGGCTGTACCTACCTCTGTGTCGTCAGTGCACTCGTCGTCCATAAGTAATATAATACTATACTATCCATCCATCTACATTGTATACCTGTGGTGGTTTTTTTTTTCTTCATACTAGTTTAGCAGTCTGCTGACAGTGTCCACCAGGTCCGTTATTATTATACAGTATATTATATATATATATATATATAGCAGTACGGTAGGCCATGGCTGTACCTACCTCTGTGTCGTCAGTGCACTCGTCGTCCATAAGTAATATAATACTATAGTATCCATCCATCTACATTGTATACCTGTGGTGGCTTTTAGTTGTGCGCATTAAAATATGGAGAACAAAAATGTGGAGGTTAAAAAAATAGGGAAAGATCAAGATCCACTTCCACCTCGTGCTGAAGCTGCTGCCACTAGTCATGGCCGAGACGATGAAATGCCATCAACGTCGTCTGCCAAGGCCGATGCCCAATGTCATAGTACAGAGCATGTAAAATCCAAAACACAAAAGATCAGTAAAATGACCCAAAAATCAAAATTAAAAGCGTCTGAGGAGAAGCGTAAACTTGCCAATATGCCATTTACAACACGGAGTGGCAAGGAACGGCTGAGGCCCTGGCCTATGTTCATGGCTAGTGGTTCAGCTTCACATGAGGATGGAAGCACTCATCCTCTCGCTAGAAAAAAGAAAAGACTTAAGCTGGCAAAAGCACAGCAAAGAACTGTGCGTTCTTCGAAATCACAAATCCCCAAGGAGAGTCCAATTGTGTCGGTTGCGATGCCTGACCTTCCCAACACTGGACGGGAAGAGCTTGCGCCTGCACTGCAGTGCCACTCCTAGATGGGCCAGGTGTTTGTGTCGGCCACTAGGGTCGCTTAGCTTAGTCACACAGCTACCTCATTGTGCCTCTTTTTTTCTTTGCGTCATGTGCTGTTTGGGGAGTATTTTTTTGAAGGGCCATCCTGCGTGACACTGCAGTGCCACTCCTAGATGGGCCAGGTGTTTGTGTCGGCCACTAGGGTCGCTTAGCTTAGTCACACAGCTACCTCATTGCGCCTCTTTTTTTCCTTGCATCATGTGCTGTTTGGGGAGTATTTTTTTGAAGGGCCATCCTGCGTGACACTGCAGTGCCACTCCTAGATGGGCCAGGTGTTTGTGTCGGCCACTAGGGTCGCTTAGCTTAGTCACACAGCTACCTCATTGCGCCTCTTTTTTTCTTTGCGTCATGTGCTGTTTGGGGAGTATTTTTTTGAAGGGCCATCCTGCGTGACACTGCAGTGACACTCCTAGATGGGCCAGGTGTTTGTGTCGGCCACTAGGGTCGCTTAGCTTAGTCACACAGCTACCTCATTGCGCCTCTTTTTTTCTTTGCGTCATGTGCTGTTTGGGGAGTATTTTTTTGAAGGGCCATCCTGCGTGACACTGCAGTGCCACTCCTAGATGGGCCAGGTGTTTGTGTCGGCCACTAGGGTCGCTTAGCTTAGTCACACAGCTACCTCATTGCGCCTCTTTTTTTCTTTGCGTCATGTGCTGTTTGGGGAGTATTTTTTTGAAGGGCCATCCTGTCTGACACTGCAGTGCCACTCCTAGATGGGCCAGGTGTTTGTGTCGGCCACTTGGGTCGCTGAGCTTAGCCATCCAGCGACCTCGGTGCAAATTTTAGGACTAAAAATAATATTGTGAGGTGTGAGGTGGTCAGAATAGACTGGAAATGAGTGGAAATTATGGTTATTGAGGTTAATAATACTATGGGATCAAAATGACCCCCAAATTCTATGATTTAAGCTGTTTTTTAGGGTTTTTTGAAAAAAACACCCGAATCCAAAACACACCCGAATCCGACAAAAAAAATTCGGTGAGGTTTTGCCAAAACGCGTTCGAACCCAAAACACGGCCGCGGAACCGAACCCAAAACCAAAACACAAAACCCGAAAAATTTCCGGTGCACATCACTAATATCTACAGATATACTGGTGCATCAGTGTCTGTGTAGATGACCTATATATCTACAGATATACTGGTGCATCAGTGTCTGTGTAGATGACCTATATATCTACAGATATACTGGTGCATCAGTGTCTGTGTAGATGACCTATATATCTACAGATATACTGGTGCATCAGTGTCTGTGTAGATGACCTATATATCTACAGATATACTGGTGCATCAGTGTCTGTGTAGATGACCTATATATCTACAGATATACTGGTGCATCAGTGTCTGTGTAGATGACCTATATATCTACAGATATACTGGTGCATCAGTGTGTGTGTACGGGCGGTCAGACTGAGCCGACTACCCGTACACATGCTGTAGCAGCCGGTGGTGATTGACAGCTCAACTGGGAGGGTGCATGTAAATGCCAGCCCAGTTCATGATGTCAGTCACGATGGATCAGGCAGTGTGTATGCACAACACACTGCCCGATCCAGCAATATATATAATATATATATCTGCAGATCTATTGATCTGCAGATATATCTACCAGTGTGTACCAAGCTTTAGCCATGAGTATATAACTTTAAATGACTGTTATTCATACTTGCCTACATTAACATTTCTCCTCTCCGGGAGAAGCATGGAGAGGAGACCCTGCAGGAGTCTTGGGGGGGGGGGGGGGGGGGGGGGGGGGCTGAGTGTGACATCACCAAGCCCCACCCCCACATCAGAAAACGCTGCGATTTGCGTCATTTTAACCCCTTCCCCACCTGACGGACCCGCGAATACGGGAGATTATTTCTCCATCCTGCCGGCATCACTAGGGTGCGAGCAGGAGCGGGAGACCTGCCCACTCTTCCGGGGGTGCGGGGGGCTACCCCAAAAAATGTGAGCCTCCCGCAGCTTCCGGGAGAGTAGGTAAGAATGCTGTTATTTGCACACAAAAAAAGCATTTCAATCTGTAATCTGTGGTCGAAAATACACAAAAAAGAGAATGAAGCCAGATATCAATAACAGACATGATAACAGAGGATATATAGGTACAATACAAAACGGGATGTAATGTGACCGCCGGCACCCGATCCCAACCCATACAAAACAGGTGGAAATGATCTATACTGTACTTTTGTTACTCTGAACGTACAAGGAAATATCACAGCTGGACAAAATCACAGCCTCTATTATCTTCCTTTATGCCACTCATTTTTTACTCAAATTTTTAAAGCACTGATCTTTGCTATAATATTCCACATTCCCTGTAATACTGCAATAATGACGTTTTGTAATGTGTAAAAGGATTATTTAAATACAATCAGCAGGTGCTAGGGATCAGCATGCGACAGGCAAACACTTTAATCCCTTTTCTCTTGCAGCTCCCAGCTGCCCTAGGTGGTGGGTAAAATCTATAAGAGATGGTAGGAGTCATCCTCAGATTGTGCTCACACCGGCTCTCTCATTTATTAATAGCTCAAAAATATCAGGCTATTTAGGTACACAGAAGAGGAATGGGAAGATGTGGTTCTCCAGCACATAGTAGTGTGTCAGGAAATATCATAACAAAACCATATAAATAAAAATAGACATAAACATGTTCTTATTGACGGCATCTCTAACTTCTAAAAAAAAGACAAGCAATTCAAAAGCCTGTACTGCCTTGTACCATATGAGCCATTGCTGGATGGGAGCTTCCATTATGCACAGCAATGTGCTTTCACTGTACTCTGGGTGCAAAAGTTATTGTACTGTCTGTAGCACATACTGATTTTGCTAATATACTGTAGCAGTGTACAAGTGTCCAGGTCACAACAGTCATAATCTGTATAAACCATTCGGCACATATATAAATGGTGTCTGGCACCATTGACGGCTAACATCGATAGTATGAAACCATCCGCTAGGGAACCATCAATGGTTTCACCACCAATGGTCATCCCTTCTTTGCTATGGAGTGGGTTGCCGGCCACTCAGTAACTGGGGGCAGGTCGTTGTGGGTGTCAGGGGCGGATCTATGCACCGTGTCCAGACATCATGTAGAGGGGGAAAGAAAAATTATTTGGTTGGTCTTTACCATCGATGACAGGAAACCATCCTGTTCTCCCACATAAATGGCTAAAGTATTCAACATTGGCCATAGACCATCAATGATTTTGAATCATCGATGATTGATGGTCATCCCTAATAAATAGTCTTTATTAGCAAACACAGAGGACATCATAGAAATGGAGCCAGTCATCTGTTTCAATCACCACTTTTGATGTATGTGGGGCCTGATTCAGATGTGAACGGACATAGACAAGCTAACGCTGCTACTTACATGGAAGTAGCAGCGATAGCACCAAAATGGTAATGCAGCATCGGATCACCTGCGTCACCATCAGCAGCTGCATGACCATTTGGACCAGCGCTCACTCTTTACAAAATCAATGTGCTTGGGTGCCTTCTGTAGAAATTGATAGAATACTTCAATGAAAGCAACGGCACTCCAAGTCAATTATAAAAAGATTGTATTAAATCTAACACATGTATGAAAGTTTACCTTTCATACATGTTTTGGATTTAAATAAATCATTTTATCAGGGCCGTAAATAGATGTGTGCGGAGGGGGCACCGCACATAGCATTGCAGGGTAGGGGTCGTTGTTGGCGGCACTTGTCAATTATCTGTTTTATTTGCTTTTACTTGCAGCTTCCCCCTGTTTTCGTAGACCAGCATCTTCTGACCACCGCTGTCTCCTACCCTGACCCCTTCTGTCGCTAATACCTAAACAACATTCATGTACTCAACTTGAGATTTCTTTGTTACTCAGTCACACTGTCCTTTACTACATTTCAAGATGCTGACATACCCGGGTTTCGAACCCATTGCCTGTGGCATTGCAGTCAGTCAATCTATTCAATGAGCTACCTGCCCTTGCATAGAAAGCTAGAGAATTCTAAGCTAGAGATTCTAACTATTTGAAGCTTACTTTGTACTTTGTGAAAAAATGATCAGCATTGTGGCTGAGCAGATCTGTGTAGTGTGTGGCTGCAAGAGATTGGATGTGTGGCTGCACACTACATAGATCTGCTCAATTGCAATGTCGATTAATTTTTTTACAAAGTACCAGTAGCTTCTAATAGTTTTTATGCAGGATCAAATAGCTCAATGAGTAGGGTGTTTGATTAGAATTCAAAAGGTTATAGGTTTGAATCCTGTACTGGTTATGGCAGTATATTGAAATGTGTTATTTAATAAAGGGTATTGTAACTGAGTAACAACAAGCTCTCAAGTTAAGTACATGAATATGGTATAAATAAGATTTGTGTCCAAATCCATTTTCTTGCAGTGGTCTATAAATGTGTGTGTCTTATATATATAATATATAGGGGCATCTTAGCATGGGCTTTCTCTGGGATCAATCTTCTCATGCCCCTGCCTGACGAGGTGTGCACCTTATGTGCCTTTTGAAAAAAATGGGGCAGGGGGACTGGGCGGGAATTCTCTCTCTGGCACAGAGCACCAAAAAGTCTAGTTACGGCTCTGCATTTTATAACTGATTTGGAGTGCCGCTGATTTCATTTGAGGATTATAATTTACAGTGATTGTAGTCACAGATGATGAAATATACAATGATGCCCAAAAAAATTACTAAAACTTGTATCAACCTTTTTCTTTGTTGACCATTTCCATGTTGACCCTGTAGACATTTTGTACCTGTCTACCTGATCTACTGGATTCAGTATGATTTACCAGTGGGCGGGATGCTGGCTGTCCATATCCCGATAGCAGCATCCCGCTCACCAGAATGCCGGCAGCGGGGTGAGCGAAAAGAGTCCCCTTGCGGGCTCGATGGCTCGCCACAGGATTTACTCCCACTCTATGGGTGTCGTGGACACCCACGAGTGGGAATAGTCCTGTTTTGCCGGGATTTCAGCTGGCGGCATTGGGGTTAATTCCAAGTTGATCGCAGCAGGAATTTTGTTAGCAGTTGGGCAAAACCATGTGCACTGCAGGGGAGGCAGATATAACATGTGCAGAAAGAGTTAGATTTGGGTGGGTTATTTTATTTCTGTGCAGGGTAAATACTGGCTGCTTTATTTTTACACTGCAAATTAGATTGCAGATTGAACACACCACACCCAAATCTAACTCTCTCTGCACGTTAAATCTGCCTCCCCTGCAGTGCACATGGTTTTGCCCAACTGCTAACAAAATTCCTGCTGCGATCAACTTGGAATTACCCCCATTGTCAGCTGGCGGGAATCCAGCGTTGGTATCCTGACCGCAGGGATCCCGACAGCCGGCAAATTGAACGTATACCATTCTACTGTCTGCCTTTTTCCATGTTGACTTTTTGACCCTGTTGACATTCTAACCCTGTTGACCTAAAGCATGTCGACCATATGAGGGTGGCTTAATGACTATCTAAGCCCTGTAGATGTTCTATGTCATAACCACCCTGACTATACCCCAGATACAGCCATATGTCATGCTTCTTACTGTACACTAGATACAGCTATACTGTATTATCATGATACAGCCATATGTCATGCTTATGATTATACCCCGAATACATCCATACTGTATGTCATGCTTCTAACTGTACCTTAGATAAAGCCATATGTCATACTTCTGACTGTATTCAATATACAGCCATATTACATGGTTATGACAAAACCATGAATACAACCAAATATCATTCTTCTGACTGTACCACAGAAACAGCCATATACATTATCATGCTTCTGACAGTATCCTAGATACAGCAATATAATGCTTCTGACAGTAACACAGACACAGCCATATATCATGCTTTTGATTGTGCTTCAGATACAGCCATATATTATGTTTTTGACTATACCACATAAACAGCCATATATCATGCTTCTGACAGCACCTCACATGGAGCCATATATCAGGCTTCTGACTGTACCACAAATACAGCCATATATCATGCTTCTGACTGACAGATACAGCCATATATCATGCTTCTAACTGTACCCCAGACACAGCCATATATCATGCTTCTGATGGTACCACAGATGCGGCCATATATCATGCTACTGACTACACCCCAGATACAGCCATATATCATGCTTCTGATGGCACCACAGATGCGGCCATATATCATGCTACTGACTTGACTACACCACATATGGAGCCATAGATCATGCTTCTGACTGTACCACAAATACAGCCATATATCATGCTTCTGACTGACAGATACAACCATATGTTATGCTTCTGACAGTTCTCTAATTACAACTATACATCATGCTTCTGAATGTACTCCAGAAAACACCATATCTCATGCTTCTGATTGTACTTAAAACTGTACAATAATGTCATACTTCTGACAGTAGTGCAGATATCATACTTTCCCAGATACAGCCATATATCATGCCTCTGACTGTACCTCAGACATGGCCATATATCATGCTTTTGTCTGTACCCCAGATACAGCCATTTATGTAGTGTCTCAGTGTATACGAGATGCAGCCATATGTCATGCTTCTAACTGTACCCTAGATACAGCCACACTTTATATCATGCCTCTGACTGTACCCAGATATAGCAATATATCATGTTTCTGCTTATACTCCAGATACCGCCTTTTATCATGCTTATGACTGTACCCTAGATACAGCCATACTGTATTATCATGCTTCTAACTAGTGTATACCACAAATACAGCCATTTTCATGCTGCAGACAGTACCCCAGTTACAGCTATGAATTATGCTTCTGACTGTACCGCAGATACCGCCATATGTCCTGCTTCTGGCTGTACCTCAGATATGGCCATTTATCATGCTTTTGTCTACCCCAGATACAGTAATTTATGTAGTGTCTCAGTGTATACCAGATGCAGCCATATGTCATTCTTCTGACTGTACCCTTGATACAGCCACACTTTATATCATGCTTCTGACTGTACCCCAGATAAAGCCATATATCATGCTTCAGACAGTACCCTAGATACAGCCATGTATTATGCTTCTGACTGTACCCCAGATACGGCCATATATCATGCTTCTGACTGTACCCTAGATACAGCCACACTTTATATCATGCTTCTGACTGACAGCTAAAGCTATATGTCATGCTTCAGACAGTACCCTAAATACAGCAATGTATTATGCTTCTGACTGTACCCCAGATATGTCCATATATCATGCTTCTGACTGTATTCCAGATACAGCCATATATCATGCATCAGACTCTACCCTAGATATAGCCATATATCATGCATCTGAATGTACCCCAGATACACCCATAAATCCTGCTTCTGACTGTACCTCAGATGCAGCCATATATTATGTTTCTGACTAACAGATAAAGCTATGTGTTATGCCTCTGACGTCAGGAGATACAGCCATATGTCATGCTTCTGACAGTACTCAAGATACAACCACATATCAAGCTTCTGACGGTACTCTAGATACAACCATATATCATGCTTCTGACTGTACTCCAGATACCACCATATCTCATGCTTTTGACTGTACCTCAGATATGGCCATAGATCATGCTTCTGACTGTATCATAGATACGGCCATAGATCCTACTTTGGACTGTACCTAAGTTGTGGCCATATATCATGATTCTGACTGTACTTCAGTAACACCCATATATCACGCCTCTGATTATACCCAGATACAGCCATATATCATGCTTCTGACTGTGCAGTACCCCAGATACCACCATATATCATGCTTCTGACTGTACCTCAGAAACGGCCACATCTCATACTTCTGGCTGTACCTAAGATACGGCCACGTATCCTGCTTCTGACTGTGCCTCAGATACGGCCATATATCATGCTTCTGACTGTACCCCAGATACAGCCATTCATCATGCTTCTGACTGTACCTCAGATATGGGCATATATCATGCTTTTGTCTGTACCCCAGATACAGCCATTTATGTAAATGTCTCAGTGTATACCAGATGCAGCCATATGTCATGCTTCTGACTGTACCCTTGATACAGCCACACTTGATATCATGCTTCTGACTGTACCCCAGGTAAAGCCATATATCATGCTTCAGACAGTACCCTAAATACAGCGATGTATTATGCTTCTGACTGTACCCCAAATAAGGCCATATATCATGCTTCTGACTGTACCCCAGATACAGCCATTCATCATGCTTCTGACTGTACCTCAGATATGGCCATATATCATGCTTTTGTCTGTACCCCAGATACAGCCATTTATGTAAATGTATCAGTGTATACCAGATGCAGCCATATGTCATGCTTCTGACTGTACCCCAGATACCACCATATGTCATGCTTCTGACTGTACTCCAGATACGGCCATTCATCATGCTTCTGACTGTACCTCAGATATGGCCATATATCCTGCTTTTGACTGAACCTCAGATACAGCCCTGTACCCCTGATACAGCCATTTATGTAGTGTCTCAGTGTATACCAGATGCAGCCATATGTCAAGCTTCTGACTGTACCCTTGATACAGCCACACTTTATATCATGCTTCTAACTGACAGTTAAAGCTACATGTCATGCTTCAGACAGTACCCTAAATACAGCAATGTATTATACTTCTGACTGTACTTCAGTAACGGCCATATATCATGCCTCTGATTATACCCAGATACAGCCATATATCATGCATCTGACTGAGCAGTACCTCAGCTACAGCCATAGATCATGCTTCTGGCTGTACCTGAGATACGGCCATATATCAAGCTTCTAACTGTACCCCAGATACCACCATATATCATGCTTCTGACTGTACCTCAGAGACGGCCACATCTCATACTTCTTGCTGTACCTAAGATACGGCCATGTATACTGAGTGTACCTCAGATACAGCCATACTGTATATCATGCTTCTGACTGTACCCCAGATACCGCGATACAGTATATCATGCTTCTGACTGTACCTCAGAGGCGGCCATATATCATGCTTCTGACTGTACTTTAGTAACAGCCATATATCATGCCTCTGATTATACCCAGATACAGCCATATATCATGCATCTGACTGAGCAGTACCTCAGCTACAGCCATAGATCATGCTTCTGGCTGTACCTGAGATACGGCCATATATCAAGCTTCTAACTGTACCCCAGATACCACCATATATCATGCTTCTGACTGTACCTCAGAGACGGCCACATCACATACTTCTTTCTGTACCTAAGATACGGCCATGTATCCTGCTTCTGACTGTACCTCAGATACAGCCATACTGTATATCATGCTTCTGACTGTACCCCAGATACCGCCATACAGTATATCATGCTTCTGACTGTACCTCAGAGGCGGCCATATATCATGCTTCTGACTGTACTTCAGTAACAGCCATATATCATGCCTCTGATTATACCCAGATACAGCCATATATCATGCTTCTGACTGTGCAGTACCTCAGCTACAGCCATAAATCATGCTTCTGACTGTACCTGAGATACCGCCATATATCATGCTTCTAACTGTACCCCAGATACCACCATATATCATGCTTCTGACTGTACCTCAGAGGCGGCCACATCTCATATTTCTGGCTGTACCTAAGATACGGCTATGTATCCGGCTTCTGATTGTACCTCAGATACCACCATATATCATGGTTCTGACTGTACCCCAGATACCGCCATACAGTATATCATGCTTCTGACTGTACCTCAGAGGCGGCCACATCTCATACTTCTGGCTGTACCTAAGATACAGTCATACAGTATATCATGCCTCTGATTATACCCAGATACAGCCATATATCATGCTTCTGACTGTGCAGTACCTCAGCTACAGCCATAGATCATGCTTCTGACTGTACCTGAGATACGGCCATATATCATGCTTCTAACTGTACCTCAGATACCACCATATATCATGCTTCTGACTGTACCTCAGAGACGGCCACATCTCATATTTCTGGCTGTACTTAAGATACGGCCATGTATCCTGCTTCTGACTGTACCTCAGATACGGCCATATATCATGCTTCTGACTGAACCCCAGATACCGCCATACAGTATATCATGCTTCTGACTGTACCTCAGAGGCGGACACATCTCATACTTCTGGCTGTACCTAAGATACGGTCATGTATCCTGCTTCTGATTGTACCCCAGATCAGTGGCGTGCGGTGAGGTCAGTGGCTGGTGAGGCACTACAGCCATAATGTCCGCCGAATCCTGCCGATGACCCCTACTGCCGCCGAGCCAATGCCCGCTACTGCCTCTGAGCCGATGCCCGCTGCAACCGCAAATGGCTTACTATCTCGCCGATCACCAACTGACCCAGCTTCGGGAGAGGCGAGGAGCTACCGAAAGGGTCCCACACTTGAGGCGCCGGCAGAGCCGGCCCTAGCCAATTTGATGCCCTAGGCAAGATTCTGTCTGGTGCCCCCCCTCCTCCCAAGAGAGATAGTGGACGACTGGGAGAGGGACCAGGACAGATGGGGCAGGAGAGAGGAGTGACAGGAACACAACAGAGGTGACAGGGCAAGGATCAGAGAGGATAGGGACAGGGCAGAGAGGTGATAGCGCTGAGACAGAGGGGACAGGGATATAACAGTGGGGACTGGGACGATACAGTGAGGACAGTACAGAGGTGATAGGACTGAGGGAACAGGACAGTGGTAGGGCAGAGGTCATAAGATCAGGACAGGGGGGACAGGAGAGCGGGGTGACAGGGACAGGACAGAGGGGACAGGACCACGGCAGAGGTGACAGGGCAGGAAAGAGGTGACAGGGACTGGACAGTGATGGCAGAACAAAAGGCAAGCCAGGATAGAGGTGACATGGACAGGATGGGGCAGGGACAGGACAGAACAGAAGGGACAGGAGAGCAGAGTGACAGAAACACAATATGGTGACAGGGCAAGGTCAGAGTGGATAGGGACAGGACATAGGGGACAGGAGAGAGGAGTGATAGCGCTGGCCTATTCCCGGTGCTCTCCCCCCTCAGCTCACATCTCACCTGGACACGGGGGTGATCTGGACACTGGCTGGGTGCTGCTGCAGGCAGTTCCAACTCGGCAGCCTGTGGTCGGGATGGTCTCAGCAGGCAGCTCTGGGATGGCAGGAGGAGGGGGGCGGTAGCGAGCAAAGCTGTGGCTGGGGCCGGTGGTCAGGGAGCCCACAACACTATGGTGGTTGACGGCAGGGACCTTCCAGCGGCGGCTACCCGCGACACACACAATCCGCTCCCTCTCTGGCGCTACAGCAGGTGGCTCTGCTCAGATATGCAAGAGCAGAGCTGCCAGAAGCGCTGAACATCGGGTGCCCCACAGAGCAGTAGTGGTTGCTGAGCCAGCACCTAGCTGAAGCTAGGGCCGGCTCTGGGCGCCGGTTCTTCTAGCTGCAGATCACGGTACTCAGTGGCGGAAGGGAGAGTTCTGAGTCCCTTCCTTGTCCCACTGTGTGATTGGACCAGCGGATCCAGCACTGGATCCGCAGTCCAATCACATGTGCCTCGCTGGCAGGGGCGTGCTTTCCCTGTCAGCGAGGCACTTGTAGAAGTGCCGCTTTCAGTGTTTTTTTGAATGGGCTTTTACAGCCCAGTGTTTGGCCCCGCCCCCCGCTCTGTCCCCGTTCCCACTATCAGCGGGAGGCACTAGCTATCAGTGCCTCCCAAACTAGTTTAATAACCTAAAATGAACAGAATATATAAAGAAGATACATATGACACTGAATATGTGTCATAGGTATATTTTTGTATTATTTTAATCATTGATGACAGGGGAGGCACTGCCTCCCCTGACTGCACGTCCCTGCCCCAGATACCGCCATACAGTATAACATGCTTCTGACTGTACCTCAGAGGCGGCCATATATCATGCTTCTGACTGTACTTCAGTAACAGCCATATATCATGCCTCTGATTATACCCAGATACAGCCATATATCATGCTTCTGACTGTGCAGTACCTCAGCTACAGCCATAGATCATGCTTCTGACTGTACCTCAGATACGGCCATATATCATGCTTCTAACTGTATCCCAGATACCACCATATATCATGCTTCTGACTGTTCCTCAGAGACGGTCACATCTCATACTTCTGGCTGTACCTAAGATACGGCCATGTATCCTGCTTCTGACTATACCTCAGATACGGCCATATATCATGCTTCTGACTATACCCCAGATACCGCCATACAGTATATCATGCTTTTGACTGTACCTCAGAGGCGGCCATATATCATGCTTCTGACTGTACTTCAGTAACAGCCATACAGTATATCATGCCTCTGATTATACCCAGAAACAGCCATATATCATACTTCTGACTGTACCTGAGATACAGCCATATATCATGCTTCTAACTGTATCCCAGATTCCATCATATATCATGCTTCTGACTGTACTTCAGTAATGGCCATATATCATGCCTCTGATTATACCCAGATACAGCCATATATCATACTTCTGACTGTACCTGGGATACAGCCATATATCATGCTTCTAACTGTACCCCAGATACCACCATATATCATGCTTCTGACTGTTCCTCAGAGACGGTCACATCTCATACTTCTGTCTGTACCTAAGATACGGCCATGTATCCTGCTTCTGACTATACCTCAGATACGGCCATATATCATGCTTCTGACTATACCCCAGATACCGCCATACAGTATATCATGCTTTTGACTGTACCTCAGAGGCGGCCATATATCATGCTTCTGACTGTACTTCAGTAACAGCCATACAGTATATCATGCCTCTGATTATACCCAGAAACAGCCATATATCATACTTCTGACTGTACCTGAGATACAGCCATATATCATGCTTCTAACTGTATCCCAGATTCCATCATATATCATGCTTCTGACTGTACTTCAGTAATGGCCATATATCATGCCTCTGATTATACCCAGATACAGCCATATATCATGCTTCTGACTGTGCAGTACCTCAGCTACAGCCATAGATCATGCTTCTGACTGTACCTGAGATACGGCCATATATCATGCTTCTAACTGTACCCCAGATGCCACCATATATCATGCTTCTGACTGTACCTCAGAGACGGCCACATCTCAAATTTCTGGCTGTACCTAAGATACGGCCATGTATCCTGCTTCTGACTGTACCTCGGATATGCCCATATATCAAGCTTCTAACGCCACCCCAGATATAGCTATATATCATGCTTCTGACTGTATCCCAGATACAGCCATTCATCATGCTTCTGACTGTACCTCAGATATGGCCATATATCCTGCTTTTGACTGTACCTCAGATACGGCCATATATCATGCTTTTGTCTGTACCCCAGATACAACCATTTATGTAGTGTCTCAGTGTATACCAGATGCAGCCATATGTCATGCTTCTGACTGTACCCTTGATACAGCCACACTTTATATCATGCTTCTGACTGTACCCCAGATATAGCCATATATCATGCTTCAGACAGTACCCTAGATACAGCCATGTATTATGCTTCTGACTGAACCCCAGATACGGCCATATATCATGCTTCTGACTGTACCCTCGATGCAGCCACACATTATATCATGCTTCTGACTGACAGATAAAGCTATACAGTATGTCATGCTTCAGACAGTACCCAAAATATAGCGATGTATTATGCTTCTGACTGTACCCCAGATACGGCCATACTGTATATCATGCTTCTGACTGTATTCCAGATACAGCCATATATCATGCATCAGACTGTACCCCAGATATGCCCATAAATCATGCTTCTGACTGTACCTCAGATGCAGCCACATATCATGCTTCAGACAGTACCCTAGATACAGCCATGTATTATGCTTCTGACTGTACCCCAGATACCGCCATATGTCATGCTTCTGACTGTACTCCAGATACAGCCATATATCATGCATCAGACAGTACCCTAGATACAGCCATGTATTGTGCTTTTGAGTGTACCCCAGACACGGCCATATATCATGCTTCTGACTGTACCCTCGACACAGTCACACTTTATATCATTCTTCTGACTGACAGATAAAGCTACATGTCATGCTTCAGATAGTACCCTAAATACAGCGATGTATTCTTCTTCTGACTGTACCCCAGACACAGCCATATAGCATGCTCCTGCCTGTATCCCAGATACGGCCATAGATCCTGCTTTGGACTGTACCTCAGTTGCGGCCATATATCATGCTTCTGACTGTACTTCAGTAACGGACATATATCATGCCTCTGATTATACCCAGATACATCCATATATCATGCTTCTGGCTGTGCAGTACCTCAGCTACAGCCATAGATCATGCTTCTGACTGTACATGAGATACGGCCATATATCATGCTTCTAACTGTACCCCAGATACCACCATATATCCTGCTTCTGACTGTACCTCAGATACGGCCATATATCATGCTTCTGACAGTACCCCAGATATAGCCATATATCATGCTTCTGACTGTACACCAGATAAAGCCATTCATCATGCTTCTGACTGTACCTCAGATATGGCCAAATACCCTGCTTTTGACTGAACCCCAGATACAGCCGTTTATGTAGTGTCTCAGTGTATACCAGATACAGCCATATGTCATGCTCCTGACTGTACCCCAGATAAAGCCATATATAATTCTTCAAACAGTACCCTAGATACAGCCATGTATTATGCTTCTGACTGTACCTCAGATACGGCCATATATCATGCTTTTGTCTGTACCCCAAATACAGCCGTTTATGTAGTGTCTCAGTGAATACCAGATACAGCCATATGTCATGCTCCTGACTGTACCCCAGATAAAGCCATATATAATTCTTCAAACAGTACCCTAGATACAGCCATGTATTATGCTTCTGACTGTACCACAGATACGGCCATATATCATGCTTCTGACTGTACCCTCAATACAGCCACACTTTATATCATGCTTCTGACTGACAGCTAAAGCTATATCTCATGCTTCAGACAGTACCCTAAATACAGCGATGTATTATGCTTCAGACTGTACCCCAGATACGGCCATATATCATGCTTCTGACTGTATTCCAGATACGCCCATAAATCATGCTTCTGACTGTACCCCAGATGCAGCCATATATCATGCTTCAGACAGTACCCTAGATACAGCCTTGTATTATGCTTCTGACTGAACCCCAGATACGGCCATATATCATGCTTCCGACTGTACCCTCGATGCAGCCACACATTATATCATGCTTCTGACTGACAGATAAAGCTATACAGTATGTCATGCTTCAGACAGTACCCAAAATACAGCGATGTATTATGCTTTTGACTGTACCCCAGATACGGCCATACTGTATATCATGCTTCTGACTGTATTCCAGATACAGCCATATATCATGCATCAGACTGTACCCCAGATATGCCCATAAATCATGCTTCTGACTGTACCTCAGATGCCGCCATATATCATGCTTCAGACAGTACCCTAGATACAGCCATGTATTGTGCTTTTGAGTGTACCCCAGACACGGCCATATATCATGCTTCTGACTGTACCCTCGACACAGTCACACTTTATATCATTCTTCTGACTGACAGATAAAGCTACATGTCATGCCTCAGATAGTACCCTAAATACAGCGATGTATTATTCTTCTGACTGTACCCCTGACACAGCCATATATCATGCTCCTGCCTGTATCCCAGATACGGCCATAGATCCTGCTTTGGACTGTACCTTAGTTGCGGCCATATATCATGCTTCTGACTGTACTTCAGTAATGGACATATATCATGCCTCTGATTATACCCAGATACAGCCATATATCATGCTTCTGACTGTGCAGTACCTCAGCTACAGCCATAGATCATGCTTCTGACTGTCCCTCAGATACGGCCATATATCATGCTTCTAACTGTACCCCAGATACCACCATATATCCTGCTTCTGACTGTACCTCAGATACGGCCATATATCATGCTTCTGACAGTACCCCAGATATAGCCATATATCATGCTTCTGACTGTACACCAGATACAGACATTCATCATGCTTCTGACTGTACCTCATGATGGCCAAATACCCTGCTTTTGACTGTATCTCAGATACGGCCATATATCATGCTTTTGTCTGTACCCCAGATACAGCCGTTTATGTAGTGTCTCAGTGTATACCAGATACAGCCATATGTCATGCTCCTGACTGTACCCCACATAAAGCCATATATAATTCTTCAAACAGTACCCTAGATACAGCCATGTATTATGCTTCTGACTGTACCACAGATACGGCCATATATCATGCTTCTGACTGTATTCCAGATACGCCCATAAATCATGCTTCTGACTGTACCTCAGATGCAGCCATATATCATGCTTCAGACAGTACCCTAGATACAGCCTTGTATTATGCTTCTGACTGTACCCCAGATACCGCCATATGTCATGCTTCTGACTGTACTCCAGATACAGCCATATATCATGCATCAGACTCTACCCTAGTTATCATGCATATGACTGTACCTCAGATACGCCCATAAATCATGCTTCTGACTGTACCTCAGATGCAGCCATATATCATGCTTGTGATGGTACCACAAATGTGGCCATGCATCATGCTTGTGACTGTACCTCAGATGAAGCCATACTGTATATCATGCTTCTGACTGACAGATAAAGCTATGTGTTATGCCTCTGATATCAGGAGATACAGCCATATGTCAAGCTGCTGACCGTACTCTAGATAGAACCATATATCAAGCTTCTGACTGTACTCTAGATACAACCATATATCATGCTTCAGACTGTACTCCAGATACCACCATATCTCATGCTTCTGACTGTACCTCAGATACGGCCATAAAGTATATCATGCTTCCGACGCTACGCCAGATGCGACCATATATGTTGCTTCTGAATGTACCCCAAAGACCAAAATATTTCACACATCTTACAATACCCCCCAAAAATATATACAGTATGTAATGCTTCTGATTGTGTAATAAAGGCAGACAAATTTCTGCGACCCGGCTTTCCTGTTCACACAGTACAGCAAGCCAGGAAGTGGGAGAAAGTGTTCTATCTTTCAAATCCTGGCACCAAGAGATTCCAGAGCAATGGTGGATTTTACCTATGGACTGCAGGACTGCAGCACCCCCTGAAAATCTGCCATCCTCAGTAAAACCACTTGCAGCCCTGACTGCACTGGCTTCACTGTGACTGGCAGTGACTTCCTACTGGAAGTTCTGCCTGTCAGTCAAAGACACTACAGGAGGTGTTTTCTCCCTCTGGGACTGCCACCCCGGGCCTCTGAGTAGCAGAGAAGGGGTTTCCTGGGCTGCAGTCAATGCGGTCCATAGAAGCTGGAGTTTTGCGCATGTGCAGTTACGTGTGTGCATGTGCCGGTCTCAGCATCTGTCAGTTCCATTGTGCATGTGCTGGGTTTCGGCTGGCGGCAGGGGCTCTCCTCTCCTCCTCTGGACCAGGCAGCACAGCCAGCGGCAGCCCCCCTCCATACAGGTAGGAGCCGCCGCTGCTCAGGAGAACCTTTATTTGAAAGACTAATTTGTTCCCCCTGTACAGTTATTCTCTTGTGATTATGGGTGAGATGTAGCAATCCAAAAACTGCCGTAAAACTTCTGTCCATTTTCAGAGGTTTCCCATTCCCATATGTATTAAAATAGTCCACAGAAGATGTGTGAGATAATTGCTACGGACCGCCGACACTGTCGCCCCTATAGAATTCCAGAGCTACTGTCTCATAGGCAGATGGCATTGCCTATAAAGAGCTCTTTATTTATTTATTAACAGTTTCTTATATAGCGCAGCAAATTCCGTTGCGCTTTACAATTTGAAATAACAATAACAAACTGGGTGATAACAGTCATAGAGGTAGGAAGGCCCTGCTCGCAAGCTTACAATCTATAGGGAAATAGGCATATGTACACAAGGAAAGGTGCTATCTATTGCATAGAATGAGAAGACATGTGAGGATATGTGTGGACTGTACAGAGTGGATGTAATTTGATAGGAAGGTTTATGAAAGTTATGTGGGCGGTTCAGGAATTTGATACGCTTGCCTAAAGAGGTGAGTTTTGAGGGAACGCTTGAAGGTTTGGAGACTAGAGGAGAGTCTTATTGTGCGTGGTAGGGCATTCCACAGGGTGGGTGCAGCCCGATGAAAGTCCTGCAGTCGTGAGTGGGAGCGAGTAATGAGTGTGGATGAGAGACGCAGGTCTTGTGAAGAGCGCAGAGGTCGGGTTGAGAGATATTTTGTGATAAGCGAAGTGATGTACATTGGTGTAGTTTGGTTAATGGCCTTGTGTGTGAGTAAAAGTATTTTATATTGAATGCGGTAGAGTACAGGTAACCAATGGAGGGACTGACAGAGTGGATCTGCAGACGATGAACGTCTAGCGAGGAAGATAAGCCTCGCCGCTGCATTCAGAATGGATTGTAGTAGTGAGAGTCTTGTTTTGGGAAGACCAGTTAGGAGACTATTGCAATAATCAATGCGGGAGATATTGAGAGCGTGGATTAGAGTTTTAGCAGTGTCTTGTGTAAGGTATGGTCGTATTTTGGATATGTTTTTTAGATGCATGTAACATGATCTTGAGACAGATTGAATGTGGGGAACAAAGGACAGATCAGAGTCAAGGATGACACCTAGGCAGCGAGCTTGTGGGGTAGGGTAGATAGTAGAGTTTTCAACAGTGCAATGCAAGACGCGCCTAAAAATGATCTATAAATGATTATTTATAATATGGAATTCTAGATTCTGATTTTATAATGTCTCACTTTTCAAACCCCTTCCTACCCCTTTGACTGTTTGTTATTAATACGTTTTGTTTTATCATTGTGTACAATTGTAAAGCGCAATGGAATTTGCTGCGCTGTATAAGAAACTGTAACTAATAAACACCTTATTAAAGCCCAACAATTTGAAGCAACCAAATACAATTGGTATTGCGTCTAAAATTACAACATATTACATATTTAGATTTTATACAATAGCATCCTTTCACCTCCAAATAAAAAGTGTTCCATGGGGGTTGTTTTGTTTTTGTTGTAAAGGACTGTTAATCCTGAGTCTCTGCTGTATATAGAATTGCCACAATATTCCCAAATAAAAAAACAATGTTTAGGTAATGTGCAAAATAGATTTTAGGTGATGACATACTTCAGTGGAAAACCCTTTTATCTGCGTACAGTGGGGGGGTCACTCCGAGCTGATCGCTCGCTAGCAGTTTTTAGCAGTCGTGCAAACGCTAAGCCGCCGCCCTCTGGGAGTTTATTTTAGGTTAGCAGAAGTGCAAACGAAAGGATCGCAGAGCGGCTACAAAAGAAAATTGTGCAGTTTTGGAGTAGCTCCAGACCTACTCAGCGCTTGCGATCTCTTCAGACCATTCAGTTCCGGATTTGACGTCACAAACACGCCCTGCGTTCGGTGAGCCACACCTGTGTTTTTCTTGGCACGCCTGCGTTTTTTCGAGCATTCCCTGAAAACGGCCAGTTGACACCCAGAAACGCCCACTCCATGTCAATCACTCTGCGGCGGCCATTGCGACTGAAAAGTTTCCCTAGACCTTGTGTAAAAATACATCGGCCGTTGTGAAAGTACGACGCGCGTGCACACTGCACCGCATACGCATGCGCAGAAGTGCCAGTTTTTCACTTAATCGCAGCGCAGCGAACATTTTCAGCAAGCGATCAACTCGGAATGACCCCCAGTATGTCACATTTCTATGAACCTTTACTGTGAAAAAAACATGAAACATGAGACTGCCCTGATAAAAGAGATAAGCATAGGTGGGGCCTCAGAGACTTTGGGCGGGCTCAGGTATGAGGGGGCTTGGGCGCCCTTCACTGTATACATACCTATGATGACACTGGCTGCAGGGTGCCTATACCAAAAGCCAAAAGGCATGATCACTAGGATGCCTTTTGGGAAAGTATACCTGTTCCTGAGTATACTGTAAGAACTTGCAGCCTACCCAGAAAATCACCTAAGTGAGAATATTATTTCACTAATTCCTGTAATGTTTATGCTACCGTCAGCTTTCAGAGCTAGCTGTACTACAGGGCACACTAATTCACAGAAGGGACCTTCATCACACTACTAGTTCCTACCATCCATGTACTTAGAATAAAATACTACTAATAGTGTTCCTATTAAGAAGGCAAGTGTCCTTTAAAGGGTCACAAAACTAAAATCCAAGAGAATACAACACATGAACATTTCCAGAAACGTATTCCAAATCTGTCAGATTCAAACAAAACTAACTGAACCTAAAAGTATGAGGGCTCGTCATTGTTTGCCAAGTGCATAATCCTCTATCATCTCATACCAGCGTCCCCTGGTACTAGCAGGACATATTTGTATTGAGCAACTCTTTGTGCATAAATTACTTGTATTTTAGTTAAATGTTTCTTTACTTTGAAACTGAACTCGTTTTCACCGGTAACCTCCCCACTCTCCCTCTGGAAACTTGGGTGGGGGCTACATAGTGACGCGCATGTCTAGCACCATAAGTACAGTGCTACTGTGAAGAGAAGACACCAGTGGCAATGGTTTAACATGTAAAATGTGTCAACAAAACGAAAAACGCTTTTAAGCTAAAACACTTTATGGTGCCAGCTGTTTAGCGAAGAGATCATATATTTCCTGAAAAGGTCACTGTAGAAACAGTTGGAAAACAAAACCCGTTCCAGTATAAACTAGAAGACAAACATAATGTTTATTTATATGCCAGCATGTGTCTCTTGTTCTCTTACCAAATCTTTCCAAACAGATCTGCAGTAAAGAAGAAGAATTTACACTATAAATAGTTTGTCTTGTGTTAAATGGCAAAGAAACAAATATCACAGTGGCGTTATGAAATAACACCACATATTCACACTGCATAACTTTCCTGAGCAAAAATCCAACCGCTTCTTCACAGGTCAAGGTTACATTCACACTGGAGCTTGGCATTTTAGAGTTGCATGTTAAAAACGCAAGTAAAAAACGTATGTTAACCACACTGCATTAATATAAGTGTTTAATATATGTAAGAATATACAGTATGTCTGTGACATAACAAGAAAATGTCAACTTATTTAAATCAGACACACATATGATTATGCTGAAATTTGTTTGACGCGCATCAGACGCACTGCCATTGAATAGGAAGCATGCAGGCGTGCCATGCCCAGGGTCTGCGGTGTCGGACACAGACTTCCTGGACCCAGCTGTCCACTTCCGTCAGCCAGTCAGAGTAAGCTGCAGCTTATGCAGACTGGCCGAGGGCTGCCACCATCACGGCCAAGGGTCGCAATGGTGATCCGATGATCCATCTTCGGATCGCAGATGCTGGCAGGAGGCGTCTTTTTCTTAAAGATGCCCCCAGCAGCATTAGAATACTTATTGTATGGTAATGCACAGCTGCTTCTCTGCGGCTGTGCAACACTAACCACATCAGAGTCAGGCCCTTAGTACAGTGGACTTTATTGTCTAAGTGCACCAACATCCAAGCAACTGATTGTTTACTATGTTCTATAATATAAATTTAGTAGTCATTGTGGATACATTCATACAATTCATTCAGACAACAGCACCTTCACAAGCTGGAAGTCCATTATGCAATGGTCCTATACTTATGAAAACTTTTTTTTTTGCTTTGTGAGAAATAGTTTACAGTGGTAATACCACTAATAATGGAATCACCGTACAGTGATAAACTCTATTAATTATTAAACTGCCACCACTAATGTGATCAAATCATCATAACCCAACAGCTAACAATAAACCTCATTAAGTGCTACATTGTGTTAGTGAGCCTACTTTCAAAGTCCGTAACGGAATAACCATGCATGAGACATGTTACTATGGGGTAAATTTACTAAAGCTTCTAAAACAGAGAATTGGTGATGTTGTCCATAGCAACCAATCAAATGCTATCATTTTCTAAAAGGCAAAAGAGAAATGATAGACAGCATCTGATTGGTTGCTAAAGGCAACATAACAAATTCTCATTTTTTTTTAGTTGCTTTAGTAAATTTACCCCTATGTGTGTACACACAATTGATAAATTCCGCTTCCAGAATTAACTCTAGATTTTCAGAATTTTATTGCAAGATGGGAACATCCTGGGGATACGGCTATATAAATTTGGTAAAAGCATGACAATTTTTGTAACCTGAGCACATTTTTTATAAAGTAATGGAATCACCATGCAGTGGTAACGGAAGTAAGCAATGAGCATAGTAAGCTTTAATATAAAACTGAATTTTGAGGTAATATCTGAAAATCTGAATAAATAAAGTTTTTTTTACCTTTTTTCGGTAACAGAATCACCTTTACTGTTGAACGTTTTAATGTAACCATATCATGGAGAGAGAATTAGTTATGGCTGTTAAATTGCCTAATTTCCATTACATTAACCCTGATAATGAGATATTATGTCATATTTTAATCAAACACCTATATTTTGATTGCTTCATGCAAATGAATCAAAGCCTGCCCATACTATTGTTTTGATTCAGTGAGCACTGATAGTTTAAAGAGCCCTACTATAAAGTATTAGATCACAAATCAAAATGACTGTATATTACATAATTAGCACCAACATCTTGAACCTTTGTTGAGCTTTAGGCTCTATGTTCATATTTCCATGGAATTGACCATAGAAAAATGGTGAAAAACAGGCAAGAATAATATGTTCATATTTCTCTCATATGGACACTGTCATGAGCCACTACTGTGGCTCATTCCTGTTTGTGTTCTGTGTTACTGCAGCCTGTCTCCTGTATGTGTGGTCTGTGCAGTTTCACCTGTCTGATAATTAGGCCATTACCTTTGTAATGTCTGGTTTTCCATCTGCAGTTAATTTGTGTTCAGGAGGCTTGTCCTTTTCTGCCATCCTGATTGGGGCTTCTCCCTTTATTACCCAGCTTGCCCTTCACCTGAGGCAGGTTATAGCTTCTTGTTTCCTGTTTGTACCTGTGTCCGGTCCTTGTCCTATGGTGGAATCTTGAACCTGTGCAGTTGGTGCTATTACATTACTTGTGTTAGCCAGTCCAGTTAGAATCCGGTGTACCCTGTCATGCCAGAATCCTGAGTTCATTACCTGTCACCTGAGTTCCTGACTGTGTATGTGAGACCTAGCCTGGAAGTACATTCAGACAGCTCCAGCCTTACGTTGCCTTGTCTTGCTTTGTCCTGCCTTGCCTGGAATCCAGGGGACTCTTGCAGCTAAGTAATCTTGTTATCTGTACCTTGCCTTGCTCTGCCAACTTCCTTAAGGAACTCACTGCTAAGTTATTCATTGCTTGTACTTAGTTGCTCATACCGCACTATGCATTGTTGCATTCATATAGAGTCTATGTTTATTTATTTATTTATTTATTTATTTATTAACAGTTTCTTATATAGCGCAGAAAATTTTTAGTTGCTAATACCATCTTGTGCATTGTTGCAGTCATACTGTATTTAGCTAAGTTGCTTATATCACCCTGTGCATTGTTGCACCTGTGTATAATTTTGTTTATTATTCCTGTCTGAGTACTGGGCAGAGTTATCAAGGTTGTCCTGTGACGTTTCACAGTACTGCATTTACTTTTGTCCAGCCTCCAATAGTCACCTTGCCCATACATAAAATCTGGGGGCATCTGAGTACAGGGTGAACCTAATTCACCCTGGAAAGGCGGCTGCTATAGGGGAAGCCTAGCATCGCAGGAGGCAAAAAGACTGCTGGGCAAGGGGTAATTGCGTGAGCGTCAACTGGTCCCACCTGATAACACAGATACCGAGTAATCTGCGTAACAGACAGATTTTGGCTTGTGGTAGGGCCTGACTATAAATGTGTCAATAAGATATGCTGGCGATGTTATTAAAAATACCACAAGCATCACAAATGTGGTAAACAAACTTTAGCGGGCCAAGTTAACATTATGCCACACTCACATAACACGCTCGCATGGTAGAACATTTGTTGCCAGCATTTCTAGCCACCTCCTAGTCACCGGTCACTTTTCCACAAAATTTCTGATACCGTGCGCCTCGATTGCTACAGCATGCGCCATACGGGTCTTTAGGAATTTCACGCAGTTGCCCAAAATCGCCCAACTACATCTGCATTGTTTGCTGATTGCGTGCTACCCAGAATCAGGCCCAATGTGAGTGTTGGGATAATACATAAAATATGGTATCTGGGTGATAGGTTGACAGTAAAAAGGTGGACAGTTAATAGGTCCACACCAAATGGTCGACATGCATATGGCTGACATGGTCAAAAAGTCGTCAGGTTCAAATGGTTGACATGACAATGGTCAATACAGCATATGATCAACGTTAGTTTTTGTTTTTTTTTTCAACTTTTTCATACTTTGTCATCCACGGGTACTATGATTGGGAATAGTAACCTTGCCTGAAGCATAGCAAGTGAAGGGAGCCATGTGAGGGGACTCGGAGCACTAATTGGTGTTCCACGGGCTGCAAGGTAAAATTTGACACAAAAAAAACCATGAAAGACTTATGTCAAACTTTTCATGTGTCAACCATTTTTGTGTCGACATTTTGACCAAGTCAACCTTGTGTATATCAACCATTTGATGTTCACATAGACACTGTCGAACTTTTGCACTGTAGTTCTATTATACCCCATAACCATAAAATATACCCACAAAGCAAAAAGGCATTTCATAGAAAGCCAGGTCTAGGAATGCAATCTGCAGATACAGCACAATAGTCATCTCCTGATCTTAGGAGCAGAACTCTCTGCTACAATGTGTGAGAAAAATAAAAACAATTCCAACACAATAAAAAGAGAAAAGGCATGCAATCTTTCCATGCAGTAAAATCACTCATGTGGAACAAGCCCAAAGGTAATGTTGAAACAGTCTGTGGCTGCCTAATGGGAAACGACCATGAAATATTCATAGAATTATGTCACTGTAAAACATAACCTGAAGAAGGGACACTATAATGAATAACATTTATTTTGAAAACAATATCTTTATTTTATTCTTGTTGCTGAACGAAGCATGCCTCCACGCCTTAGAAATACCTCTTCATAAAATACTGCTTGACAATGAATCTGATATTTTTCACAGAATTTTAGCTCTAGGTACAGTATCTGTGATTTAATAAAGGGCACTGATGTGGTTTAGGTGCCCAGAACACACTCATTAAGCCCTTGTGGTGGCCATTGTACTCTGCTGAAAACATACACATGAGCTTTACTGTATGACTTTTACCACTATTAATGGTATTCTATCAACTCCCTGGTGTCTCCACACAGTTATTCTCACAATTGGAGCAGTAAAAGGCAAATACAAAGTCAGAATACAACAAGAACACATTGATTTGAAGTCCCATGCCATGCCGATATTTGCGGCTAAGTAGCTAAAAAGGTCACACAGTGCATGCGTCCCACAGTGTGTACGTAGCTGTGATCAGAAATGTGATGGAAATGTACTGGGCATTCCTGGGCGGTGACTATTCAGACGCACAGAGATGTACCGCCTTATGGGCGAGTAACTGACAGAGAATCTGCACCTATCATGTGGCTGGTGCAAGTTTTAATGGTGTGTGCAATGGTACTAGCATCTAAAGGCGCACAAAGTCGGCACCTCAGCCCTTGCGCTGTAAGACGTACACTTGTACACCAGTGGAAGGGCTGATACTAGCATTAGCAGATGCGGCTACAGCTAAAGACGCTACTGTGGTCGCAGCAGCATATACATTTTCATTTTTATCCGAGTACTTTTAGAAATGTAAAGTTAAGTGACTTCCACATAATATTATATTTAGAATTTACAAAGAGCAGGGACAGACCGGAGCTCTAAAACAGCCCTGGAATTTTAAACTGCGCATGCTCTTGACAAGAGGGCGTGGTCATGTCTCCTGGGGTGTTCATAGAGTCACAAGGGCCTGGCCCCTCTCTGTATGCTGGGCAGCCGAATAGAGCTCTGGGAGACGGAGCTGCTTGGCCATCCCCCGTTTCTCTATCTGTCGTGTGGCTGAACAGAGCACTGGGAGACGGAGCTGCTTGGCCATCCCCCGTCTCTCTATCCGCCGTGTGGCTGAACAGAGCTCTGGGAGACGGAGCTGCTTGACTATCACCCATCTCTCTATGTGCCATGTGGCTGAGCAGAGCACCGGAAGGCGGAACCGCCTTGCCAGCCCCTGTCTCTCTATGTGCCACGTGGCTGAGCAGAGCGCCGGAAGGCGGAGCCGCTTGGCAAGCCCCAGTCTCTCGGTGTGACATGCTGCCAACCAGAGCACCGGGAAGCAGAGCAGCTCAGCTAGCCCTCGTCACTGTGTGCCAGGCAGCTGAGCAGAGCTCTGGGAAGCTGAGCTGCTCGTCCAGCCCCAGTCTCACTGTGTGTGCCATGTGGCTTAGCAGAGCGCCGGGAGGCGGAGCTGCTTGGCAAGCCCCAGTCTCTCTGTGTGCCATGCAGCCAAGCAGAGCCACTCGGCCAGGCTATAAGGATATACCACAAGTGGCAGAGGGCCAGTCCAGCCCTGACAGAGTGTAATATAAGTCACAGAAAAGTATAAAAATTTGTTTTGAAAACAGAATTACAAAATGCATAGCGAAAGCTTGTGCAATATCACGCAGAAAAAAGTAAGGAAAGTCAATATGAATTTAATCAATTAAAAAAAGTAGTAAAAGTAAGTATTTTGTTACTGTATGTTGAACATTCACATTATACCTTGATACTGTAAATTAGAGGTTATGGTACTTAAACGGCCAACAAGATAAACATTTATTCCCTATATTACTGTATACTCAACATACAGATTGTTGATGGTTGCAGTTGTCTAACAGAGACGTTCAGTAATTACAATTAATGGTCTTTGAACATATTGTAGGATAAGCGGTTCTGCATGTTTCAAATACATTAATTTTAATTTATTTCTTAAATCTTGATATGAATGTGAATGATATTTTCCCAGCACGTAAAGGTGAATTATGCAGGTCATTTCCACCTACAGAGCTGCAATGTGAGTTGCTCTAAAGATAGACAAGCTGTTCTTACAATCTCACTTTGAGACTACACCTAATCAGTACCATTTACCCCTACTCTGTCCTGTTCCAGCCTGGGGTTCCATTAGTGAGTCCAATGACTGAGCAAGAACAGGACAGTCAGTGAAATCTTAGGAAACATGCAGGGACAGCGTGATACTGCCCTCTCTTGGTTGTCTTCCTACCTCTCTGACCGTTCATTCTCTGTTTCCTCTCATGAATCCACCTCCCCCTCACTTCCACTAACTGTAGGTGTACCCCAAGGTTCTGTCATTGGTCCTCTTCTTTTCTCTCTCTATACGTACTCACTAGGTAAGCTCATTAGTTCTTTTCGTTTCCAATATCACTCAAATCTATCTTTCCTCTCCAGACCTCTCCCCTGCTCTCCTCACTCGTACCTCCAACTGTCTCTCTGCTATCTCTGTTTGGATGTCCCATCGCTTTCTTAAACTTAACATGTCTAAGACCGAGCTGATCATCTTCCCTTCCTCCCGCATAACCTCACCTCCTACAATCTCATTATCATTTGATGGCACTACTATCTCCTCTAGCCCCCAAGTGCGCTGTCTTGGAGTAATCCTTGTCTCCTCACTCTGCTTCAAACCACACATTCAGCACCTCTCGCAAACCTGACGTTTTCATCTAAAAAATATTTCCAGGATCAGACCCTTTCTGACCCAGGATGCTACTAAGACTCTTATCCACTCACTGGTCATCTCCAGACTGGACTACTGCACTCTCCTCCTGACTGGCATTCCTAACAAATACCTCTCTCCACTCCAATCTATCCTCAATGCTGCTGCCCGGCTCATTTTCCTCACCAAACGCACTACGTCCACCTCTTCTCTCTTACAAGACCGTCACTGGCTCCCCTTCCCTTTCAGAATCCATTTTAAGCTTCTCAGACTCACTTAGAAAGCCCTCACCCACTCCTCTCCCATCTACATCTCTGACCTTATCTCCCTTTACACTCCCACCCGTCCTCTTCGCCCTGCTAATGCACACCGACTCTCCTGCCTACTGATTACTTCCTCCCACTCCTAACTCCAAGATTTTTCACGTGCTGCTCCATTTCTCTGGAATTCCCTACCTCTCCCCCTCAGACTCTCCACCTCTCTACAAAACTTCAAACGGACTCCCAAGACCCACTTCTTCACCAAACCCAGCCAAATCTCATCCTAACCCTCTGTGCCATGCTCTCTATGTACCCCGTCTGTGTCACCCCTGTCTGTTTACCCATTCCCTTTAGAATGTAAGCTCTCACGAGCAGGGCCCTCTTCCCTCATGTGCATATCCCTTTTCTTACTTTAATAATCTTCAACTCCACCAAATCCAGGAGTCTTCTGCCACCTGATACTTATTCTAGTGTCATCTCCTGATGTAGCTATGTTTATTTACCCTGTACTTGTCCTATATTGTCCTCAACTGTAAGTTGCATTTTTCCTGTTTTGATTATTTATGTACTCTGTAATTGGGCGCTGCGGAACCCTTGTGGTGCCATATAAATAAAGGATAATAATAATAATGTACTAAGCCGTGATAAAGCGAAGAGAGATAAAGCACCAGCCAATCAACTCCTCACTGTCATTTGAAACACAATAATGATAACCAGTAATAATAATGATCCATTAAATGAATGTTCTTACCAGTATCATGTGACCGGTGGAGATGTCCATATTTGATTGGACAGGCTCCTCGCTCCAGGAGGATGTACTGCTCCGTGCGGTGGGGCTGGGCATTGGTCCATCACTGAACTGCGACGAGATGCTATTGATGCGAGAACTGTGCAGAGGCTCTGGTCGATCTGAAGACTTGACAGCCATCCGCTGGCGGCAAAGCTCCTACAAGGAAGGGGAGAGACACACAATATGAATAATATGGAATTAATGTTGACCCCATGGGAACATTTCTTGTCAGCTCATGCCAAGTAGCTGTACATTATAGCTGCGGATTTAAGAGAAAACCTGTCAGCCTTCTACAGCCAACATGTAGAACAGCACTGTGCACTGTCACACACTCATCTGGTCTTGCTCAATTCATATTACTTATAAAGAAAAAAAAACATATGAAGGGACTTTTCTGCCAAATATTGAATGTCATTGTTTGACTTAATTACCTATAATTTTCTCTTGCCAACAATTTAGTTGATAAGCGTAACTGCAGTCTTTATGAAGTTAAAAGTTAAGGCAGAAGATTGGAAAGGAACAATTATGCTTGACTAAAACTGAAGTGAGATATAAATATAAATATATATATATATATATATATATATGTATATAAACCACACACATATTATATATGTACTTATTACTTCATTATAACACTGTTTCTGCAGCAAAATACTGGGTTTACTGTTGTCAGTAAACCCAAAGTCGTAGGTAAACTAATGAAGTACCCTACTGTATTTTATATGTATGCTCTCCAGGCACGTTATTAACATATATACAAAAATATTGGAATAGGATATTTGATTTATAGCATAAGAGCTACTACAAATATTTTATTACAAAGATGACTTTCCAAATTGGCAGCAAGGCTTTAGCAACCTATGTCTTTCCACTTAGGAAACTACAGTATAAGTCCCATCAAGACACTTTCCATCCTGGTGACTTGTAATTTCACAACCGTGAAGAGACAGGAGTTACCTATGTCTCCTGTAGATTGTGTCAAGGTTTATCTAGGACATATATATATATATATATATATCTATCCCATATCATATTACAAACATTGATCCACACACAAAATATTATTGACGTTTTAATGAGCCAGCCACTTGGGCAATCTTGTTTTAGATAATACCCTATGTTCCAAAGTGACTTACCAGTAAAATATACCTTATTACATGGAAATAAACTCAAAAACAAAATTGGAGAATAATCTTTTTTATTCCCAGAAGTGGGAAAGATTACACCCAGGTCTGATCACCACAAAGCTAGTTTCCAAATGGACTGAACAAATAAACATTTTGTAATCGCCATCACCTCAGGTCTCAATGACACAGAGGAGATTGCAGCTATAATACCAAGATGGTGTAATGTGAAATAATGACAGTGGATATTAGCCGGAGACAAATGTTATTGCCTGGATGTTTTAGTCTTTAGTATGAACGTTTGTTTTGTTAATATAAGCTGAATTTGTTTAGGGTGAGAGATTGCCTTCAAATACACCCTGAGACCTTTCCTTAGATAGTACTCGTGACATAAATTTCTCAGACAAGCAAGGTTATTGTCAGATCATTTTAGTGTAAGGCACATGGAAGAAAGTGACAGGAAAACATGCTAGATTTAAGATACACATCAAGGCCACGTCACAGCCCTCTCGTAAATCCTTCCCTTGCCTTAGCTGAACTCTCAGTCTTACTGACTAGTGCACAAGTAGACTGACCTACAGTACAGCAATACAGAGCACGGATGCAAATGCCCACTTAACTCTGTGGATGCCAGTGTGGAGTGTAACCGATGAAAGCGCAGTGATTTGAGAAAATGTAGGATCATTTATAAATTGAAATAAAACATGTATTTACAGAAAGAGATGCAAAACTGGATATAATATTGTAATAAGCAAACGGTATTTATGTTTTGTTTAATAAGTCTAAACCCATATTCCTATAGTTTCTGGAAACTAATTAGGTTGGAATTAAGTCACCAGGGAACCAATCAAGTATGCAAAACAGAGATTATTCCAAGTTATTTCTTCGGGCAGCACCCACCCTATGGAATTCCCTCCCACGCATGATAAGACTCACCTGTAGCCTCCAAACTTTTAAGTGTTACCTGAAAACTCACCTCAGCTTCAGGCAAGCCTATCAAATTCCTGAACCGCCCACATAATCTTCCGAAGCATTCATATCTAATTACATCACATCAGGACTGCCTTTACAATCTGGTGGGACTGCTATGCTATAGATAGTGCCTATCCTTGGGTATCCTCCTATTTCCCTATAGATTGTAAGCTTGCGAGCAGGGCCTTCCTACCTCTGACTGTTTGTTATTACCCAGATTGTCTTATCACTGTTGTTTTCAATTGTATATACAAAACTGTAAATAAATAAATGTTATGGTTCCCCATTTACTGGAGCTTGCATTGTGTGGAAGGTTAGTCACTGGAATGCCAGTACATTTCATATATGGTGATTTTCATGGAATCTCACTTACTATGCAGTAATACATGACAAAAAAAAGCTTACATAGTAAAATGTAGGGGGATAATGGGGATAATCGCACATACCGTAGGAAGTGTTCTAAGGTTGCGTTGTAGACTTGTTCATGGAATTGCTACTGTATAGGAGTTGACCATAGCATAAGATTTGACTTCAGGTGGATTTCTTGCACCAGACATAGGTGTAGTGCAAATATGCCCTGATAATGACGATGGCTACTTTACCAAATGGATTCATATGGGTGGTGCAGCCGCATAGATGCATGCAATGCTCTGCATACATGTGGCTGCACTTGTAGCAACTCTAAATTAGCCAAAATGTATTTCCCAAAACAGGACGTGCTACGATGGATATGCCCATCTTAATTCATTACATATTTAAGCACCCTGTTATAAAAGAGCATGCTGTGCTATGATATAAGTTTTATATATATTTCTACCAATATACATGTCTATAACCGCTAGAAATACTAAGTTTTGTTATAGAAAGTTTACAAATACATTTTAGTAATCCCCCCTCCCCTCCCCCCATATGAAAATAATGAAGAGTAACACGGGGTATGGCTCTTAGTTACTTTAGAATGAATACAGGCATTTTGGAGCCAATCGAGAAATATAAATATACATTTCTGTACAATAAACTTAGAGCAGAAACTATTTGCGAGGAAAGACTCGTTGGAGGTAAAGTCCAAACTGGATAGTTAAAGGGGAGGCACATAATATTTTCACTAAGTCATACCCCTTTCACACCGCACAAATAACCCGGGTCGACATGGGTCAGCGTGCGGTGTGAAAGGGGCATAGCTGAAATCCCGGGTCGCCTGACCCGGCAATTCAACCCGGGAATAAAGCAGTGTTATACCCGGGTTGAATACCGGGTCATTGGCTGCGTAAACGGGCTACCGGGTCGCTGCGACCCGGGACCTGTTTACTACAGCAGGGAGAGGCAGCGCGGAGATGAGCTCATCTCCCAGCGCCGCTGCCAGCTCCGCCCCCACCCCCCCACTGCTATGGCAACCTGGCCGGCATATTGCCGGGTCAGGGAAGCCAGCGGCAGCGGCCAATGCCGGATCCCACCAGGGAAGGACCCGTTTCCAATTCCCGGGTGGGATCCGGCATTGGCAGTGTGAAAGGGGTGTCACTTTGAAACTCATGACAAGGAATGCTAGAGAGGCTAACTGTACTACAGATTGTATTTTATCCCCTCCAACACTGGATCTAGGTTTTATTCTTTTCCCCAAGATGGTGATACTAACCAAAACTTTTTTTTACTGTGGTCCAAAATGAAAAACCTAATCCAAATTTTGTTTTAATGACTTTGTTTCTTTGACACCATAGTTTTATTTATCTCTTCCAGGCCCAGGAATTAATACATTTATGTAGTAAATCACCAGAGCCTCCCTTCCCCCTCACCCATTTTTCACCTTACATTTCTTGCCTCTTCCCCTTTTTCTTTTACTTTTTCACTTAAAAAAAAAACCTTTAACAACTTTTTGTATATTCATGCGTATTGTTCTGTGACATACTGTTCAATTTCTTAAACTGTTTATTATGTATTACCACAATCTGTCAATATTTATATATTATTAACGACATCATATACAATACAAAATACACAAGAGCCAAGCTTTCTGGGAAAATTAAGTTTTGCCTAGATTTCAGATTGCCAGAAGAAGCAGTTCAAACCAAAGTCGTTATTTTCTAATTATAACCTAATATACATGGAAAGGTAGTGGTTGGTCAATCAAGGAATGGCAGGAAGTGGCTCTGATATACTGTTAAGAAATTGATGAGAATTGCACAAGAAAGACTAGGTATCTAGGGTAAATTCTTATACTTCCAAATGCAATTCTTAAGTCTATAAAGCTTGTCAAATTAAACAGATCAGGAAGATGGTTTATGGTGAACAATGTGTTTCGGTTTATAAGCAATAACTAATTTAGTATTTCTATTTTCCAGAAGTTCATGAGAATATCATATATTGGTAAAAATAACATAATGCAATATTTTGTCATTGTAGCTTTAACATTTTTGCTAATCTCTCTCTCTCTCTCTGTTTTATAATTGTAAAAATAAAAAAATAAAAATAATATTTAACTTTTCTGGACAAGGAAGTTACCTTGCACATTTTTCATGTAAATGAGAATTAACAGCATCGTATCTAGAAATTAGCATTTAGCTTGTGATTTGATAACATGTACTGAAATCTACTTTGCTCTTAAAGGGCCTTATGTACTTAGCCTTAAAAAGTGATAAAGTGGAGAGTGATAAACTATCAGCCAATCAGCTCCTAACTGACAATTTTCAAACACAGCCTGTAACGTGGCAGTTAGGCACTAATACCGATACTTTATCACTTTTCAAGGCTTAGTACATCTCCCCTAAAGTATCGCAGGGATATTCCAAAATAAGATTATTTTGTTTGCCCATTTATTATGCTATGCCATTTATGTAGCTAGTGTAACAGTTTTGATGATGTATTAAGCAATCTAAATGAAATTGAGTGGGTAAAACAATCTTCTGCCCTGGTAGGAAATGGGTAATAGGGCAGGTAATGGATCACTGAGAGCGTGGACCTAAAGTCCTGAGCGGTGGTCACCCACTACGAGGCAATGTCCTCACCATTAAACCATTAACCTGGCCTTGTATATTAAACAAAATATGTCAAATGTCAATGGTCTTGCTCAGCGTGCTGTTTACAGAATGATGGAAATCTCACTTAGAACACATTCTATTTCCCCAGGCATGTACACTAACTCTGTGGCCGACCAGCACAACATGTTTGGAAATGCCAAGGTCAGGGAGATGCAGGACTTCTAATCCCTCTATGAAATGGAATTTATATTGAGGCTCTTGTTGCACATGTAAACTTCTCAGCACAAGCCCCTCAGTCAATTACCTACTTAACTATTTAGTGTGTCTTAGGGGCCAACATAATGCAATCACTAGTGTTTCATTTTTATTTACAAGAATGGAATGTGTACATTTTTAATTGCTTTTGACCCCTATCCAACCAAAGAGTCACTGAAAGCACTGTGGCTACATATATATCCAATTTGCCAAAATACATTGTAACATCTACACAAAATATATACAAAATCATACCTTGCAGAATTTAGCTTTAAAAAGATCTAGATCTATGGTTTAATCCCCCAAAATTATAAACATTTGGTTTATTAATCTTTATTTATTATGGTTGAAATACAACACATATATGACAGTGTGTTTGACACATCTGCTTGTTTAAATATATCTGTCAACTTTATCAACCAAATTTACACGGAGAGTATAAGAAACTTCGGGGGTATTTTAGGTTTGTTAGCAAACCAAAAAAGCACACTAATGGGCAAAACCATGCATACTGTAGGTGGGGCAGATGTAACATGTGCAGAGAGAGTTAGATTTGGGTGGGTTATATTGATTCCGTGCAGGGTAAATACTGTCTGCTTTAATTTTACACTTCAATTTAGATTTCAGTTTGAACACACTCCATCCAAATCTGAATCTCTCTGCACATGTTACATCTGCCCCATCTACAGTGCAGAACAACATGGGACAGAGAAAGATTGTCTCTTTGTTGGCACACTTAGAAGAAAAGAGAAAAATATTTGTCTATTATCAATATTGATATTAAAATATAACTTTTATTAGTACTTAACTTAAAATGTATAGCAATTGAGAAACATAAGTGTGAAATAATATAAATCTGTTGTGTGAAATAAGTGAATAAATTCTGTGATACAAAATATTAAAATAATAAAAACTGCTTCACTGTGCCTGAATTTATTAGCTCAATTCACTGTGTTGTGTATATACATATATGTACCTTTGTGGGACTATTGGTTATATATAATGCTTATACTAGATATAGGGTTGGACAGCATATATTCCACACATAAACGGCAGGGATAGGTATTTAAAGTATATGTCTGTGAAAAGATACAGATATCACATGATGAGACTGAGTGTCAGAAATCCACCTGAGATGATCGCACCAACTCTGCTGACAAATGACCCTTTTAGAACACTGATTAATTTTTCATGAGCAATAAAACCATAGCTACCTTATAGGTCTAAGCCTGACCAGCACAATTTGTGGTTAAAAGCCGCAACGGCTTTATTTGTCACCACTCTCTATAATTGATCTGCTGTGTCCCATCAAATGTCCCATCACATTTGATGGGACATAGCAGATCAATTATAGAGAGTGGTGACAAATAAAGCCATTGCGGCTTTTAACCACAAATTGGACATAATAACCCTCTAATTATTAACGGGGATCCCAAACACGGAGAATAACGGTGGATGTCCATATTAAAAACTACTGCATATATATATATATGTCTATTTGACATGTGAATTCTGTAAATAAGACTAATCTGCATAATAGACGTGACCCAATTTGTACACAAGAGTTGGAGCAAATTATTATTCAGAGACCATTACTAGCAAACTAGGTCAGGCTTAGACCTATACTTAGACCTATACTTTAAATACCTATCCCTGCAGTTTATGTGTGGAATATATGCTGTCCAACCCTATATCTAGTATAAGCATTATATATAACCAATAGTCCCACAAAGGTACATATATGTATATACACAACACAGTGAATTGAGCTAAAAAAATTCAGGCACAGTGAAGCAGTTTTTATTATTTTAATATTTTGTATCACAGAATTTATTCACTTATTTCACACAACAGATTTATATTATTTCACACTTATGTTTCTCAATTGCTATACATTTTAAGTTAAGTACTAATAAAAGTTATATTTTAATATCAATATTGATAATAGACAAATATTTGTCTCTTTTCTTCTAAGTGCGCCAACAAAGAGACAATCTTTCTCTGTCCCATGTTGTTCTTCAATCTTATTGTCTATGGCAGCACCCCCTATGATGAATGGTGAAAAAACTCTCTGTAATCATATAATTTGGGGAATTCTTTATCAAAATTAGGAATACTAATAACTGTCTGGTGCAGAGGACATCCCTGTCCCCCATCTCCCTTATATTTGCCATCTACAGTGCAACATGGTTTGCCCATTAGTGTGCTTTTTTGGTTTGTTAACAAACCTGAAGAAGGCCCTTTAGCAGCTATATTCCTTTCCATTAGCTCTGCCAGTATGTATTCACCATTTACAGGTTTTAAACAGCAAAATCATAACTATGGTTTGTAAATCATCTTGTTAACAGTTACAATATAAATTAGTAGATGAAATCGATTGATGACACAGTGTAACCCTGAGCATGGTAGCTCTGAGTCAGGAGCATAACCCACAATCATAGGCGGCAATTCTTCTCCATCTTCTCCATAGGCCCACACTTTGCTCTTCTAAGAATGCAAAGGTCAGTGCATACAGTTCTCTAAACCTCCAATGGAGCTTTACAGAGAGAGCACCAGGTCACATACAGAATAAGAAGCGTATAGCGCAGCGGTTTCCAAACTTTTTTGAATCACGGAGCCCTAGCGTAACAGAATCTTTTTCATGGCACCCATAGGCCAAAAGTTTCTTATTGTGAAATTTAAAATAAATATTCAATTAAGTAAATTGTGTTTATATGTCATCCTTAGGTTTAATTATGTGGTGAGGGACAAGATTTGCTTCTGGTTTTCCACATATGTTATGACTGGCAGAACCCAGCACTGGTTTTGCCTATTGCATTGACCATAAATAATTTGAATTGGTTCTCTACCACCAACCTGAGGCATGCCACAGTCAGTCACTGCAAATCCGTATGCAGCTGGAGAGACTATGGCGCCTTAGGTGAGACGCTCACCCTGAGGCAGCATGGGATTGCTGAGAGGTATGATGGTATGACTGATGTGCGCCCGATATTCCCTTTGTACGTAAGCGGCAGGTGTGAGTCGCTGGGCGTTTCTGTGCACAAGATGGCGTCTGAGTCATTAGCAGATTGGTGCCAGTCTGCTGCATACAAATCACAGCAGCGCATGCAACAGCCTGCTCCTCTCAGTCAGGCTCATAGTTTCCATTCATTTTAGTGAAACAAAACTTTTTATTAAGTGGGTGCACAAAATAGACAATTCTACATTTCGGGGTATTTACTAAAGTGTGGGTTTATAGAAGAGGAGATGTTACCCATAGCAACTAATTGGATTCTAGCTATTAATTTCTAGAACAGACATTCCCAACCTCGGTCCTCAAGGCACACTAATAGTGCAAGTTTTAGTGATAGCCAAGCTTAAGCACAGATGGTTAAATCAAAATAACTGAGGTACTAATTAAGTCACCTGTGCTTAAGCACTGAAATCGGGCCTGTCAGTGAGCCTTGAGGACTGAGGTTGGGAATGCCTGATCTAAAATGCACTAGATAAATAAGTAGAATCTGATTGGTTGCTACGGGCAACATCTCCACTTCTATAAACCCGCACTTTACCAAATATATCCCCTAGTTTCTGCATGAGACCAAGTAATTGCCTTTCTGTGTTCCATCAGGAATTATGTCTCGACAAATTTCAAACACGCACTAACCATTATCCATAAACCAGATATTAACTTTGGTCTATGAAATTGCATGATTCTGAAATGAAGTTTTATAATCTTGTCTAGGGCTTACAGTTTATGTGCACTTTTACAGTATCGTTACAGTAATCAGCAATAACTTGCTGTTACCAATGGATATGAATGGGCAATAAATAAAAATAGAAGTGGAAATACTTTGTATTGTTGTAAATATTGCCGCCAACGAGCTCCATCCACTTTTTTATCGCTGCAGAGAATTGCCTGGATCAATGTTGGTTACTCTTAAGACCACTAGAATACTGTACTACATGATCACAAAATCTGATTTTACCTCTTACTACCTCCACTCCCACAAAGCAATAAACAGCAAAAAAATCAATACAATCAGATTACAATGTACTTTTAACAAAATACTACAAAAGGAACAGAAATTACAGTACAGAAAGTTTTTATAGTGCTCAGTTCCAATAAAATGAAAAAGTATCTTAAAAATTGCTTATTTCTAACAATATCTCAAAATGTTTTCTGCTAGTATCCAGTGAAATGTTGAAGCCTGTTACCACAAGATGTCACCACATTCATTTTCTGATGATGTGAGAATAGCACACAGCAGATAAGAGTAAGCCTGAATGGAAGAAAAGTGACTGGCTCTTATCTCCACACCCAGCAAATATAATGAAAGAATACATACATGTGGTTCTCAAACTGTGTGCCGTGGTACCCTGGGGTGTCTCAGGACACTTGCAGAGGTGCCCTGGGTTGGTGGTCCAGGACCAATTAAAATTAATAATGGTCTATGTAATAGACAAAACCAGTGCTGGTGGCTGTCAATCATAAAATATGTGGACAAACAGAAGCAAATCTTGTCCCTCGCCACACAATTAAACCTAAGGATGACATAGAAACACAATTTACTTAATTTCATGTTTCTTTCTAAACTAGTCAATAAGAAACTTTTGGCCTAGGTGTGCATTGAAAAAATATCTCATACTCTGGGGTGCCGTGATCCAAAAAAGTTTGAGAACCACTGGTATATACTGTATGCAGGTGTTTATGTAATACCCTTTTCACACCGCCAATGCCGGATCCCACCCGGGAATTGGAAACGGGTCCTTCCCGGGTGGGATCCAGCATTGGACGCTGCCGCTGGCTTCCCTGACCCGGCAATATGCCGGGCGGGTTGCCATAGTGGCAGGGGGAAGGGGGGGGGGGGCGGCAGTGGGGGCGGAGGCGGTGCTGGGAGATGAGCTCATCTCCGCATCGCCTCTCCCCATTCTAGTGAACGGGTCCCGGGTCGCAACGACCCGGGAGTCTGTTTACGCTGCCATTGACCCGGGAATAACACTGTTTTATTCCTGGGATGAATTGCCGGGTCAGGCAACCCGGGATTTCAGCTATGGCGCTTTCACACTGTACGCTAACCCGTGTCGACCCGGCAATATGCCGGGTCGATATCGAGTTATTTGTGCGGTGTGAAAGGGGTATCATACAAATGAAATTTCATCTACTATGCTTTAATATTCAGCTGAGTAACATATATTCCAAACCATATATTTTTATTTAGGCAAAATAATATTTTTTCCCCCACTAATAAAAAACGCACGTGGTTAAAGAAATCACTGTAATACTGCAGAGAAATATTGAAGACAAGATTAACAAGAACTGAAATAACAAGAACTGAAATAAGATCTAAAAAACTAGTTGTGTGTCTGTTGCAAAGAATTACAATGAACCCTGAACCCATGTTTTAACTTGTTCACATAAATGCCCTTATATGTGTAAGCATTTTAACCCGACCAAATAGAATTGAATAAATATTGTTTAATCCTTTCCACCTGTCTGCATACATCTGTTTTACTTTTAATTTTTAATTTTTTTGTGTATTACTAAGTGCTGTCTTTGGTACTGTAGGTGTCTCGCCTTAATGCAACATTCTGACTGTGGACAATTCCATACACATATGTAAGATCACACATACTGTAAATGCTAGCTGCATAACTACCAACATTTTCAAGTCCGCAACTGAATTGGGGTGAAGGGCATAGCACACTGTGGGTGACCCCATGCAACAAGTCATTATGGATGTGTATTTGCACTGCCCCGTAGCATGTACCGGTCTGAATAAGTCACATTTGTGAGAACAAGCCCATACTGAGCTCTGCCTACATGAGAACTCTCTTCCCCCTGCACTGCTTCTGCCTCTCCAGTCATTGGGCTTGATGTTCCTACTCTGCAATCATGCATTTCATGCGTTCACTTTTTGTGCATGCATGGCGTATATGCAAAGTACACCATGCCAACTGGTGTAGAGTCTAATCTGTATCAGCCTTATAGTGTATTAACAGGTACTACTGGTCTAGAGCTTACAAAAGTGGAGTTTGTTTATGTGGCTGGGCTACAGGTAGGGCTACCAGATCATCCCTTTAATAAGGGACACGCATAAATCACATAGGTTCTATGGCTGATTAATACTCCAAGATAATATCACTGCATTCAACAAAGCTCATATTCAGCAGGCTGCTAAGCGGAATGTACCTACCATTAGTACATACGTGCACTGGTGCCGAGAGAGGGGGGGGGTACAAATTACCCGAGCCCAGGTCTGGTGGAGGGGCCCAGTGGGGGCCCCCAAGCTTCCTCCCCCTTAACTGGCAGCAGCAGCTACAGCTCGTCTCCTAAGCTCAGCACACACTGCTGACTGCTGGGCTGGAGTGTGGCCATGGTGGCGCTTAAAATACAATTTTTTCTGTATTTTTTCAAAGGGTGCATGACCACGCCTCCTGTGATTAAATCTCTCTCTATCTATACCGGTAGTATAAGCAGAAATATTGTTGCTCTCTCGGGACTTACTAATGTAACAATATATTCTGGCAAGTCAACATTTCAGTTTATTCAACTTTAATCATAATAATAGGCATTTCTGCATATACTATATGTTTGTGTGTTGTTTATATGTGTGTGTGTGTGTGTGTGTGTGTGTGTGTATATACAGTGATTACACTTATACGCTATAGCGCATCCTTCATCCCAAAATTACAATGGAGGATCCACTTTCAGAAAATTATGGTGTTCCCGGGGGAGGCGCTCTGCAACCAGTGCAGCTTTTATGTGACTGACCCACCATCCTAACAGTGAACACTTTTGTGCCAACTGCTGGGAGGTATGTCATGCTCCTGTGAGTGAGTACTTCTCGTGTGCTAGACATGCCCCCAAAGTGGCGCAGCTTTGCAACTAACAGGGTGTGGCCACACCCCCTCAGGTGGGCCCCGGAAAATTACTGTACCAGGGCCCAGGATTTCTCTTGGCAGCCCTGCATACGTGCAAGGACTCTATACCTCATTGCTGGACATGCTGTTAATAGCAAGTCATTTCAGCATAAGAACTGACACAATACTGTTGGTTTATAACTTTCATTGAATTTTTTGACAGTGTATTATATACAACTTTCATTTGTCCAATTTACCCGTTGATGTTATTTACATTTATATATTCTGATTAGTTTACATTATTTCATTTTTCAGTTTTGTGCACAGGTTCTTATACATCTATTGCTTCCATAAATTCACTTTTTTTCTCTTTTCCCTAATGCTACTGCCATGTACCACATACACTGTGTCTAACAGGGAGTCCTCTGCACCAGGGGCTTATTTATTTGTTCATTAAAGTAACCACAATGATTATATATATATATATATCTCTCCTATATAATAGCCCAGATCTGTCACTCTGTGACTGTGTGGATAACACTGGGTGTGGCTAGGAGCTCTCATTGGTTAAGCAGCAGGTCTATCACATCCAGTCCACAGCTGTGTGACAATGTGAGGCTCTGCCCTTTGGCTGCTGTGTGTTCCCAGAGCAGGATTAACAATGAGGCTGATGGAGCTGCAGCTCCAGGTCCACACCCCAAAATAGGCCCAATGCATCTGCAGCAAAATACCCTCCAATAATTTACACATAAAAATGAATACAAATTCGAAAAGGGGGCGTGACCACGGGTAAAGTGGTGTGGCCATGCCCCTTTTCCTGTACTTTCAATGAAAGTTTGGAGAGCCAAAAATCAGTACAGACCATAAAAAAAAAGGTCCTGTACCTGCCAAAAAGGTACAGCTGGAGGGCATGGCACTGCATCTGCAGCAAGTCTCTGCGCTGTAGATAGGGGGGGGGGGGGGGGGAACCCTTTTACTGCAGCATCCTATGTCCTGCTACCAGTCTGCCTGCCCCCTCCGGCATCAACAATCCTCACTCCCTAGCCGCGGCGCAGGTGGAACAAAAGCTGCTGCGGCCACCGGCATAGATGTGTATGAAAGCGCCACAGTGGAAGGCTTTCATAGCCCTCCCTGCGCCGCATACTCTCTGAGCCCCAGAGCCTTCTCTGTGTGTCATGTCACAGAAGTGCCTCCCCGCCACAGCCGCACCCAGATCCCCAGAGGCCCTGATTCCGCAACACAGCACCTGGGCTGCCAGCCTGGAAGCCCCGAGATAGCTAATATAACGGATAGAGTGGGTGGTATCGCGGAGGGTAATGTCTGGACGCTGAATCAATGTAAAAGGCGACAGTGCTGTGCAGTGCATTGGGTGTGCAGTGTTACTGACACTGCACAGCACTCTCACCTTTTACATTGATTCAGCGAGTCAGTCAGTTCTGCCAGCCAGTCACTATTGTTAGCACCGGTGTCCCAACGCACCGCATTACAGGGAAGTAGATGCACTAAATAAACTACATCTCCCAGCAGCCCTTAGCGCTGAAGCATTCCGGCGCTAAGGTCTGCTGGGAGCTGTAGTTTATTGAGTGCAATTGGAGTAAGGAAAGAGGAGACTCCACCCACTCGACACAGAACCCCACCAGTGTAGTACCACCTGTACCCAGGATCCAACCAGAAAGATGGACCAGTTGAGAGGCCAAGTAATATACCCGCATATTGGAAAGACCCAGCCCTCCATCTAACTTGGACCTGAAGTCCATGCAATATTTAACCACTCACACAATTATGATTGGATCGTAATACTCCATATAATACAAATAATGCACGCCACAAGGGCAAACAAATACTCAGCAGATATATTCGGTTGGTAATAAACACAGTAACAATGATTAACTATTAATATTAAGAGTCAGCGTTAACTAACAATTTGTAATGGCATTCATTGCATATATACAGATTGCACGTGCATTTGTATGTACCATACTTGGTTTCTTTTTGGAGCGCTGGTGAACAACCCGCACCTCTGCAGGGGTTTTTACTTTGGTGCTGGCAAACAATACTGATAAAGGGTCACAGTAAAATAGTGGTCTGACCCAGAAGGAATACAACGATGCCTCTCGGCTTTGCTGGTTCCCCATTCCTGAATGTAAATAATAATAATAATAATAATAATAATTTTATTTATATAGCGCTCTTTCTACAATAGGACTCAAGGCGCTTTGACATTGCAAGATTTGCTTTATGTTGCTTGTCAAATTTCAATATTCCAACGCCCCCATAGAGGTCTGTGGTAAGGTAAGTGCTACTAAAATCTCTAATTTCTCTAATGTAAACCTTTCGAGAACAGCCCTAGTGAAAACATCAAAGAAACTGAATTTATCAGATTCATAAATAGCCCCTTTAGTATTACAAGATAGATAGGGGGTCATTCCGAGTTGATCGTTCGCTGACAGTTTTCACAGCGTAGCGAACAGGTGGAAAAACGGCATTTATGTGCATGCGTATGCCCCGCAATGCGCACGCGCGACGTACGGTACAAAGCTCTTTGTGGTTGTGCACAGGTTCTAGCAAAGTTTTTCTTCGCACTGGTAGCCGCAAGAAGATTGACAGGAAGGGGGCGTTTCTGGGTGTCAACTGACCGTTTTCAGGGAGTATTTGCAAAAACGCAGGCGTGTCTGAAAAAATGCAGGCGTGGCTGGGTGTTAGCTGGGCGGGTGTATGACGTCAAATCCGGACACGAATAGGCTGAAGTGATCGCAAACGCTGAGTAGGTTCAGAGCTACTCTGAAACTGCACAAACTGGTTTTGCAGAGCTCAGCTGCACATGCGTTCCTACTTCTGCTAAGCTAAAATACACTCCATAGAGAGGTAAGAGGGCCCTGCTCGTAAGCTAAAAGGACAATGCAACTTTTCATTGCGACTAGAAATGTAATTCTCTCCCATCCAATTGGACAATATCTTTCAGCACAGTATATAAATAACTCTCAGACTATTCTAAGATGACAAGATTACAAAGGCAGCACAAAAACACAAATCTTTTTTGAAAAAAAAAAAAAAGATTGCTACACGTGTTAAAGAACGCATGATATGACTGAGCATTGGTTACTACAGCTTCATAAGTCATTGTTTTAGCCTCCTTTGGAGAGTCCGGTAATTATAGCTGCTGGTAATTAGATTTCTTTCCCCATTTCAGATGTATGTCTTTTGACTTTATGATTGATTCATGGCTGAATTTAACTCCATGGCTCTGCAGATTTATGCACAAGAATCAATTAGCCTAACATAATAAAATGTGGCTGAGACTCTGCATGATGTTACATCCATCTCTTGGCCACCAGTCATCGAGTACGAGTCTAAAAACACATTGGAACACCGTTCTGAATCAATATGAAGCATACATCTCCTGCTGTTAGTGTTATGTGCCAGATGCCCAGATGCCAGTACAGGCTATTGGCACTACAGGTGGACACGGGTCTGCTTCCTGTTTATTTGACAGCAAATTCATTTTTCTTTAAAGCAGATGTGCTTTCCACATCGGCTACATGATAAATAGCTGGTGTGTTGTGTTGGCAGGGCTGCATTAATAGTTTGTGCTAGCAGACTCATTGCCATTGTGAAATAACCCGTCTAAAGTAACTATATTAATGACATCGTTTTTTCTATATAATTTGGTGCTACCCAGCATTGCCAGCCAATGATGCTGAAAAATTAAAATGCTGCTCTGACACAATTACCAATGAAAGAATTAAATAAGTAAACTGATTAGAATTAAAAGGTCATTTGCAAAGCACACAAAGCAGCACAAAGCCATTTAGAGCTAGAGCTAGACAGCTGTTGTAGAACTACAGGTTTCAGCAGACCTTGCCATTAAAGGCATATTGGAACCTTTAATTCAAGTCGCAAGTTACTTACGACTAGATGGGGGAAAATGACCATGTAATAATCAGGGCTGTACAGAGCCAACAAAACAAGCTGAGGCAGCCACCTGGATCCCGACAGCCGGTAATTTAACCGCATACCCAGCCATGCTTGGGTCAGTTGCTGAGAGGAGGACATTCCGAGTTGATCGCTCGCTAGCAGATTTTAGAAGCATTGCACACGCTAGGCCGCCGCCCCCCTCTGGGAGTGTATCTTAGCTTAGCAGAATTGCGAAGGAAAGATTAGCAGAATTGCAAATAGAAATTTCTTAGCAGTTTCTGAGTAGCTCGAGACTTACTCCTACACTGTGATCATCGCAGCCCGTTTCGTTCCTGGTTTGACGTCACAAACACGCCCTGCGTTCGGCCAGCCACTCCCCCATTTCTCCAGACACTCCCGCGTTTTATCCTGGTACGCCTGCGTTTTTCCGCACACTCCCAGAAAACGGTCAGTTTCCGCCCAGAAACACCCACTTCCTGTCAATCACACTCCGATCACATCAACGATGAAAATTCTTCGTTCGGACGTGAGTAAATCTACTAAGTTTTGTACTAAAATACTTAGCGCATGCGCACTGCGTACCATGCGCATTTTTGCCTTAATCGCTCCGTTGCGAAAATCGGCAACGAGCGAACAACTCGGAATGACCCCCATTGTCTGCTTTGCAGTGCGCAGTGCAGCGAAGCATAGTATTTTTATTTCTTGGGGTGGGGGGGAGCAGCCATTTGTCTTGGATTTGCCCACCTCCCGTCCTGTATTTTGCAACAACACACGTGGCAAACCTATTCTCAACACTCAATATCTAATAAAAGCAAACAAATGCTTCTAAACAAAACATTTTTAAACATGAGTAGGTCCATCTGAATGCTTTTGTGAGGGAAAACCGGAGCCAACAGTTGCAGTTCCCAACTACATACATTTGGGAGATAATTCTATGCGGATATTAGTCTTTTCAGGGAATATTCCGCAAATAATAATTGATAAATAGTAAAGATGTGTGGTTCGGATCTCCAGAAATCCGAATCCATCTGAATTTTGTGGCTCCGAACCAAAACACAGTTTGTATACCATGAGGAGATCCGATCCAGATCTTCCCGCAGTTCGCTGGCTGATGGTTGTACATGCAGATGGACTCCGGGGTCATGAATTGAGAAGTCCTCACACCCCAATGGACAGCTCTCATCGGAAGAGCAGTCCTTTGTGTAGATAATTGAAAATATGCATGCATAGGGTGTTAACGAATGCCAATGTGCATGCTGTAAGGGGCAGCATGTATCGCATTCAAAACGCGATGCTTGACACTACCCAATCAGAGTGAGCTACATTTTATTCATAGAAAAGGAATAAGCAGAGGAAATAGGTGGTTGTTCTTCTAGAAAAGAATTGGTGGACAACAGGAAAACAGTCTACTTTTCTATGTCTATCTTCTAGATCAGGGGTTCTCACTTCCCTCAAATACTGTACACCCACCTGGTGACATTTTCAGGATTTTGTTTTGTGGAAACAATTGGGATAATTACTGACCCAACACAATCACCAGTTAAAGATTAAAAAAATCCTGAAAACATGGGGCCAAATGTAATAAGAGTGAAAGTTTCAGAAAGTGAGAGATTAGGTAAGGTTTTGCAGTTTTTTTTTTAAAGTGGCAATCATTTGCACAGCAAGATCAAAGTGGTTTTGCAGTGTAAATGAATGCCAATTTAAAAAAAACTGAAAAACCTTACCAAATCTCTCACTTTCTGAAACACTCAATCTATTATATTTGGCCCATGATCTGCTCTAGATCAAGTTTAGGATTTAGGTGGAATTACAAATCCTATAATTAATGTGGTTGCTGGCACATACATATCAGTTTGAAACCCAAGTTATAAAAGCCTGCAACCAATTAGTTGAAGTGACACGTTTCTCCTGAATTAGGTAATAGCATAGTTATCTAGACCATACTTGCCTACTTTGAGAAACTAGTTTCAGGGACATATTGGTAGCATCATTGATGGGGGGTGTCATGCTCTGCCCAAAGGGTGTGTCTAACTCCACTTATGGGAATGTCCTGCAATGTCATTTCCTTGAGCCCCCACTCTCCATGTTCTTGCGTCCCCTATAGCAGTGTCATCAGCCCGAGTGCCCCCTCTCCATGTCTGCCTTCCTCGCCTCATAGCATCTTCCCCTCCCCCATAGCAGCATCATCTCCCCCTGAGCAGCCACTCTCCATGTCTCTGCCTCCTCTCCACTCATTGCAGTATTATCTCCCCCGAGCTCCTACTCCCCATGTCTCAGCCTCCTCTCCCCCATAGCAGTATCATCTCCCCCTGTGATTCCACTCCCCATGTCTCAGCCTCTCCTCCCCCCATAGTAGTATCATCTCCCCCTGAGCGCCCACTCTCCATGTCTCTGCCTCCTTCCACATAGCAGCATCTGCCCCTGAGCCCCCACTCCACATGTCTCTGCCCCCTCTCTCATAGCAATGTTATTAACCCCAAAATTTCCTACTCTCCATATTTCTCTGCCCCCAAACCTTCCCTCCCCTAACAGTGTTATCAGTCCCCACTCTCCATATCTCTCTGCTCCAAACCCTCTCCCGCATAGCAATGTGATCAGTCCCCACTCCCCATATCTAACTGCCTCAAACCCCTCCATACCAGTGTTATCAGTCCCCAGTCAGGGCTTGCTCTACTATTAGGCAGCTTTAGGTGGCTGCCTAAAGGCGCCGGCACCTGGAGGGCACCACTGAATTATTCTAGCAAAAAACTGTAGGATGTCTCTGTATGCGGTCTCCTCCTTTTACATTGCGCTGGCTGCTGCTACAGGTCTAATCAGGTGCAGCCGCTGCTCTCATGTTGTACCACACAGAGCCTCAGGGTTCCCTCTGTTCCAACACGTGTAACATCAAGTCATGTTAAGGCACATAGGAGGCGAATGTAAGTATGGCTCCCAAAGGGGTGCCTCTATGGCAGCTCCTCATAGCCCTGATGCACCTCCTTTAGGCCCCTGGATCCCGGCTCTCCAGCAGCAAGTAGCACCTGACTACATGTCTGCACCCAGCAGCGTCTCTGTAATGCTGTTGCCACCTGTAAGAGGAACCATACCAATTATTAGGGAAAACAAGGAAACAACTTTTAGGTAAGAAACCCATGGGAGTTTCTGTGGTACCACAGACAGTGCAGACAGGGGCGTTTTAACAGAGGAGGGGACCCCCGTGCAGTCTCCAGGTGGGCCCCCTCTTTTGTACAGCGCAGTAGTCTCCAGCATTATGCCAAAGTCTACTGCACATGTGCAGGACTCCGGAAACATGGTGCCCACCATGTTCTGGAGACCAATTTAACTACTGCGCATGCGCAGTGGCCATTTTGGGTGTGATTTTTGCATCCGCTGCAGCGCCCTTCGCGGGACTCTGGAAAGATAAGTATTAAAATATGAGTGGAGCGTGTGCGGTGTGGGTCTCCCTTGGCCCATGTGCACCATACATATTGCACCCACTACAGAAACACCAATGAGTACAGATCTTACTGCCCGATGGGTGATTTGCACTTGTAATCAGCATTAGAGGGGGGGGGGGGATTGTGACTTTGTTTACAATATACTTATTCACTTTAAAAGTCCTTGACTGTTGTCCCTTTTCTCTGTATATGTATAATGATGCAATTCACCCCAGCCCACCTAGTGACCACCTGCATCTCCCCTCTAAGAGATGGTGGTGGTAGGGGGGGGGGGGGGAAGGTTGCATGTTAGAGGGCGCCAGGTTGAAGCTTTGTCTAGGGTGCAGAGAGACCTTACACCGGTCCTGCCCAGAGTCCCCACTTTCCATATCTCTCTGCTCCAAACCTCCCTCCCCCAGCTCTTACCTTGTTGCTGTCAGTATGTGGTGACGTGGGCAGGTTCTGCAGCTGCTGCTCCGTACTGGCTCTATCGGTGTCTGTCACTGACAGGTCTCCAGCAGTTCAGCCTGATGCAGGAAGTGAAACTCTTCCTCTCTAGGCTGAGGGCAGGCTGAGCAGAGCACAGAGGTTGTGTAGTGTGGTGCAGTGGTCTCGGTACTGGCTGACATCTCCTAGCATTCCCGATGGGGCAGGGGGAAGCTGGGATTTTGGGGAAACTTTGCGGGGGCAGCATAAGACTCTGTCGTAAGCCGGGAGTCTCCTGCAGGATGCGGGAGGTTAGAAAACTAGTAGGCCCTGCACCCTACATTAATGAATGATATACTGTTCATATCTTTCAGAGTGGAGGCACCAGCGATGAACGATGGGCGGTCCCGCGCTCGTTCATCGATGGTGCCGGGTCGCTTGTGCATGCAGGCCAATATGGATGATCTCGTCCATATTTGCCTGCACTGCTAAGGAGCCGGGTGAAGGGGGGAGTGAAGAAACTTCACTTCCCACGTCACTGCCCCCTCGCTGCCGGGTCGCCATCGGCCGTATCCGCCGTCGGGAAGCTCGGCGGCGCATTGCGCAGTGTGTAGGGCCCATAAGATCTAGACTATAATAGACAGATAAGTGATTTTTAGTAGTTTGTACAAAGCCGACAAGCTTTCAGAGGTTCATAAAACATCATTCAGACAAAAGATCATTGTCCTATTAATATGACATACATTTGTGCACAACAAAATACTACTAATACTGTAAATTTTCATACATATATAGAGCTAATACCCTATACATAGGGCATTTAATAATTTTGTAACTGGGGCCTGGTTTGAAAAATATTGGCATATTCATGTTTAGAATGTTTGTCTGAGAAAGTTTATCAATAAATATTTTGAAAATATATATTTTCGTATTATGGGTTTTAATAGGTTAAAGTTATGTTTATTAGGTAATTAATGGTAAAGCAAAATCAGTAACAGCCCTAATTCCTCAACCTGTCTGAAGTCTCAACAAATGTGTCTAATTATGGGTAACTATCCATTGGTGCCCCTACGGAAACAGTACATTAGTGGGGGCCACATGCAGAGCATGTAGTGACCAAGGGGTTTATTCAGAAAGCAGTGAAAACAGTGGAGAAACAGACCAGCGGGGAAGTTGCCCATGGTAACCAATCAACATGTCCCTTATATTTTATAGAATGTTCTTGATAAAGGTTTCCTTCAAAGCTGATTGGTTGCCATGGGCAATTTCTCTACTAGTCCTTTTCTCTACTCCATTCATTGCTTCATGAATAGACCCCCAATTGTCTTAATCAGAACTGGGGGCCTAGATGAGACTGAGAAGTAATTTAAATAAAAAGTCTGGGGGCAAAGAGTGGCTCATTAATACTTTCAATCGTAATGACCCTATTGGCTAATTCCAAAATTTACATATTGCAAAACTGGCAACGATTTTTGTCGTGAAAAACCCTCAGAAATCATCATTTTTTTCCTTATTAAAAATGTTTTAATAAGACTTTTTAATAAAATTATGCATTATATACTAGAATTTCATCCACTGCTATAATAATACTTTATGTTGCTTCATTTCAATGCACACTTATTAGTGAAAGTCCATCATAAAGACAGTCCATCGTAAAGATTAGGTTAAGACCCCAGATATCCATTTCTTGCCTCAAATTTTGTTAATAAGACACAAAAATTCAGCTTGGCTCTTTGGAAGCAAGTAAACTCTAAGATACACAGAAACAATACGATTTAATAGCAATAATACATTTGCTAAAATAATTCATGGCTTTCATGTGCTTTAACTAACTGAAAGAAGGATTCAAAACAAAGGGTGCATCAATACGTGAGCAGATATACTGTAACTGCACTGGAAAAGAAAGAGTATTCTCTACAAAGCGATAAGATAAAAGTCAGTAGAAAACAATAAGCAACAATTACAGCCCACAATAACAATAATTATACATTATATTAAAAGAATTGTGGTCCAGGGAATTCTGGGTAGTAATTGTTGATTGTAGACAGAGTGGACGCATTGCAATTACATAGACACCGCCTAAATAAAACCACTTGTCCAATACAGAAGACACACATTTCTAAAGCATGCAGAGATGGCCATAAGTAAAGACATCTTTTTAAAAAAAAAAAAAAAATCAGTGAATTAAGATACAGTAATGAAATAAGTACAAATAATGAAAATCATGAATCTAAGAAAATCTAAGCGGATTATGTATTTATGTCTATGATGAAAATAATAAGAATTAGTTCAGCTTTTATTGAACAGCCATTAACGTGGGGCAGGGGGGACTGATCATGAACCCCCCCCCCCCCCCCTTCCCCTTGTTGCAGGTGATCTCTGCATAGATGTGCTGGGGAGGGGAACTATGAAACTACTGTATGTTCCCCTCCCAGCACTGTGAGTTCTGGCACAGGCACCCTGTAATGCTGATCACAAGGCATTCTGGGGCGCAATTTCAGGAGTGATGTGGGCAGTCAGAGACCACCGCGCCCAGGGGGCCGCTGCAGCAGGAGGAAGTCCATTCTGCACTTGTGATTTCCTCCATTTTAAATGGGGAGGGGGGGGGGACAAGCAGATGGACTGGTTCTGTGTAATGCGACCTGGCCAGGTAACATACTCCTGGCTGCCGTCGCATCACATACATTAGTGCCAGGCAAGTGGTTAAAATACGTACGGACTAAATGGCTTTTCACATGAATCAGCACATTTTATGTGGGTATTCAACAAGGGCCTGATTCCGGTCTGTACGCAATGGCAATATTTACTCAGCCGAGTGATGCACCACGGTCTCACTTCGCACATGCCAAAGTAGTTTGATGCCGTTCCTATTGAGGATTTATTCTCAGAGAGATGTGGGGGAGGTTATGTACTGTGACTGGGTATGGGAACAAAAACTCAGGAGTGTTTGTGGGCGAGTCTCTGTCTACATCTGCAATTGCACACGCAGAAACCATAATACTAAATTGTACTAAACAATAGATCATTTTAATGGGTTCTCCACCTAATCTACTACTACAGGAACCTGATCTGAACTGCACATGCGTATGCACCTCAATGCGCGGCGCATTGCACAACAGCACCGGGCATCAGTGCCTAGCGATGGGATAGTGCGAAAAAAATGATCGCAAGGTGATTGACAGGAAGTGGCCGTTTGTGGGTGGCAACTGACCATTTTGCAGGAGTGTCCGGAAAAACGCAGGAGGAACCAGGCGTTTTCAGGGAGGGTGTCTGACATCAGTTCCGGCCCCAATCAGCAGCAAACAATCGCAGCGACTGAGTAAGTCCTGGGCTGCGCAGAGACTGCACAAACTGATGTTTGTGCAGCTTTGCTACAAAAGCGATCTCACACCTGCACAGCACTTTACCCCTCCCCCTGTAGGCGGCGATAATCTGATCGCAGGGCTGCAAAAAATGGACCCTAACGATCAGGTCTGAATTACCCCCCTAATTCAGAGTTAGTCTAAACACAAACATAAAATTTGTCCAGGAAAGGTACACAGTAGTAAACATATAATGAGCCCTACCCTTCCCAAACTGAGTAGGATTGCAGCTGCAAAGGTTTTACTGCATTGACATGACTGGGTGTTTCTCAGACGTGTCCGGTGATTCAGACACGGGCAACGCCCATTATCACAGGCTTGCAACTTGCACCAGAGTGCCCACAAGGAATGTTACTCTAAACATGCCCATTTGCGCTTTTTAGTTGGTCATTTTGAGAGCATTCCATGTTAGCATGCCTTTACTGTACTCTGAATATTTCTACATGCCCCCTCCAACCACCATCCGGACCCCCTTGGTGCGGGGAATTATAAATGCAAAATGTGGCTGAGCTGCAAGGGCAATAAGCACTGATCTCAAAATGCCGCACATGCACAATAAGCAAACAAAAAAAACAGAGGAAGTAGCAGGGGATATAAAGCAACAACTTTCCTTTATGTCCAACTCCGAATGGTGGCCACAGTGTTCAGACTTGACAGACCCAAACAAAGCCTGCAAACAATACTGCACTTGCCCATCACAAAATACACCTGCCAAACGTAGACCTTTCAAGAACAAGTTACCCAATTCATGTTTCCTTCCAAACTATCTATATCTTTTGGGTAATAAAGATTACCCAAGGTTACTGAGTTAATAAACCTTGACAAGCTCTTGGACTTTGGAATAACATCCCTTCATTAGCATTTCTCTCTTAAGTAGCAGGTAAGTGTAGGAACTCCCTGGATATTGTAGTGACATTTTTCACCAGAAAGCCATCTACAATGGAGCAGAGAACAGGCTGAAATTTTAATCTGCTAAAACGGGACAGAGAAAGTGAATGTGCCACCGGGATGGGGTTGGGTCTGATTTGCCGGTGGTCAGACTAACGGCTGCAGCATCCTGATGAACGGAATACCTACCTCCCCTCCTGGCCCCCTAACCCTTCCTCCCCGCAGCATAAACCTAACCCTACCCTCCCCGCAGCCTAACCCTAACCCTCACCAGTGTTGCTTAAACCTAACCCCCCCTCCACACAGACTAAACCTAACCCTTTACCACCCCGCAGCATAACCCTAACCCTCCCTGGGGGTACCTAAACTTAACTCCCCACCCCTGCAGCCTAAACCTAGCCACACCCCAGCCAACAGCCTAACCATAACGCTCCCCCAACAGCCTAAACTTAACGTCCTCCTCCCCTGAAGCTTACCTGTACTGTGTCCCGGTGGATCCTGGCTGTTGGGATCCCGGCGCCAGGATGGTGTCCCTAATCGGGATGCCAGTGACAGCATTCCGAGTAGTGTCGGGATCCGGTGTCGATATTCTGAATGCCAGGATCCCCATTGATGGACAAACAGCATGGCCATCCAATCAGGTGTCAAACTCCATACAACCTCACTAGATTGTTAGATAATGATGATAGTAACACGGTACAGTTTTCATAGGTTTGGCAAAATTTCTCACATGCGCCAAGCTCCAAGCTTCGGAATGCTTGGACCTGGTAGGCAACGCCATATGTAGATGGTGTTGCCTAATAGAAGATTATGGACTTCTTTTCACAATGTGCACTGAGAGGGATCCAATCGAACCCCTCTCAGTGTCCCTTGCGGTGTGCCCATTTTCTGATGCATGTGCATAAGGACTCCCGGGTCATAAACCAGGAAGTCCTTGTATCACATAGGTCAACTCTTATCGGGAGAGCTGTGCTTCGCTGGTTTTATTTTTTTTCAAGCATACAGCATTACTAACGCAGTTATGCCTGCAATAAGTGTTGGGAAGTATGCTATGCTTGTTGTATCCCACCCTACGGGTCTTACTGTGGCCAAGTGAAATGTTGGAATGTTGAGAGGAGTGATGTTCTGCCACCATACAATTATTCACTGTGAAGCTCTTTTTATCAAAAGTATTTAGGCACAACTACCTAAAAATACAACTGACTCTTCAGTTTATACATGGCACTGATGTAGAACTTGCCAGCTATGGAACCCATTCACTGAAATGTAGGTTTAGTACTGTACATTGCAAATAAAAAAAAATGGAATCATTAAAAGGTGACAGTTTTACTCATAAAGAGAAATACAGGTTGAGTATCCCATATCCAAATATTCCGAAATACGGAATATTCTGAAATACAGACTTTTTTGAGTGAGAGTGAGATAGTGAAACCTTTGTTTTTGATGGCTCAATGTACACAAACTTTGTTTAATACTAAAATTTATTAAAAATATTGTATTAAATGACCTTCAGGCTGTGTGTATAAGGTGTATATGAAACATAAATTAATTGTGTGAATGTAGACACACTTTGTTTAATGCACAAAGTTACAAAAAATATTGGCTAAAATGACCTTCAGGCTGTGTGTAGACTTGGGTCCCATCACCATGTTATCTCATTATGGTATGCAATTATTCCAAAATACGGAAAAATCCCATATCCAAAATACCTCTGGTCCCAAGCGTTTTGGATAAGGGATACTCAACCTGTACTTCAAAAGCTAAGGCTACCTTACTAAATACAAATATGCATATAATACAATCATCTTTAACCTTAGTATAGTCCACTACATTGGCCAAAGCAAAAAAGTCATATGACTAAGCTACTGTAGGACATGTTTTGTCAACCTATGCTACTATAGCAACTATGGAACTATAAGTAGCAGGTGCTTTCACAGGATTACTACCTCATGCTTAGAGAAAGTCTTAAAGGATAAGTATACATTTTTAGTGACATATAAACCCAGCCTGATGCTCCCCCATATGTTTCATGTCTTTAAATGGCATTTATTTATCTCTATCTTCTAAAATATTAATTGGTTTGATGTGAAATGCTTATTAGACATGCATTTTTATTATCAGGCAGATATGCATATTTTAGTTGACCTGGGTTATATTATTATTATTATTAGTAGTAGTAGTAGTAGTAATAGTAGTAGTAGTAGTAGTAGTAGTAGTAGTAGTAGTAGTAGTAGTAGTAGTGGTGGTAGTAGCAGCAGTAGTATTATAATTGTTCACGCATACATGAAATGTAGTTAAACAACAAGAAAAATATTCAAAAAACGAAATAAAAAAACTACTGGACAAACATGAAATATAAATGGAGCTTTATGTCCTACCCCAGAGCAACACAAATAAACAACTCTGCAATGATATAAAGACATGTCTGAAAAGCATGCAAATCAAATCTTCTTGGGTTTCTCACACTACAACAAGCCTAGCAGTCAAACCACATAAACCCTACCAGTAACTGAGTTTCTGTTTCCTCCGTGTTAATATTATCCATAAAAGATTACAGTTGCTCAACAAAAATCTCCGTGATACATCTTCTGTGAGCCTATTATACTGTGGATGCACATTTGGTGTTATCCTCAGCTATCGGTCCAGCAGACTCCCACTACACCAGTTGTTATACATCCTCTCTGTGATAGACGGATAGGAAGACCATCTGTGCTATATTCAGAATTCATACCATGACTATTATCCATCTGAATCGTCACATCAGTACTGTGCATGGTCAGTTCCGAGCACCCTGTCTTTCCTTCGTAAGGCTCTCCAGCCTTTATTGACATTATTATAGGATCTTGCATTCATACACACAGAATATGGGGTTAACCATGAAAGTAAGTCCAGACCATGCTTATAAAAAGTCACCAAACATTAGTTATTAATTATTATTATTATTATTATTATTATTATTATTATTATTATTATTATCCTTTATTTATATGGCGCGATAAGGGTTCCGCAGCGCCCAACTACAGAGTACATAAGCAAATAATCAAAATAGGAAAACAGTGACTTACAGTTGAAGACAATACAGGTTGAGTATCCATTATCCAAAATTCAAAATCACACATATTTTTGTTCCCCTAATGAGATAATGATACATATATATGTATATTACATTTTATACCTATATAATATATCTATATACACACATAACATATATTATATATGTCATGATCTCAGTAGAGGACCCAAAAATGTGGAATTCTGAATTTTGGATAAGGGATACTCAACCTTTATAGGACGAGTTCAGGGTAACTAAACATAGCTACATCAGCAGACGACCTTGTGGCGTGCAATATTTTTATTATATGGAGTATTACCTCCAATCATAATTGTGTGTTTAAATATTACACAGACAAAGGGCGTGCAATGGTTAAGGGCTCGTAGCCCCTTGCAATGGCGTGAACAGCGCACGCAAGGCCTAATGAATCACCTAGTAGGTGCTCTGGTTGGGGGAGTGTCGGGTGTGGGGGAGACGCGGATGGGGTCCAGGGGAGACGTGGGTGGGGTGGTTTTCGGGGGTGCCGCATGTGGGGGAGGGGTTGGTGCGGTAGTGCCGCGGGTGGGGGTCCGAAACCACCGCGGGTGGGGTAAGAGCGGTTGCGGGGGTGCCGCGGGTGGGGGTGGGGCAGGTGCGGTGGTGCCGTGGGTGGGGGAGGGGCGGGGGTGCTGCGGGTGGGGGTTTGGAGCCAATTCGGGTGGTGGAGGGGAGGGGTGGCGGTGCCACAGATGGGGCCCGATGGTACTGCGAGTGGGGGTGAGGCGGGTAATGCTTCTCCTCCTGGAAGCAGCTAAGCTGCTGTCCTCCCTTTGGTAGTGTCTCTCCCAGAGACTCGCACAGCAGTCAAGCAGCCAGTCACTATTGTTAGCGCTGGTGTCCCAACGCGCCGCATTACAGGGAAGAAGATGCACTCAATAAACTACAACTCCCAGCAGCCCTTAGCGCCAGAATACTTCGGCGCTAAGGGCTGCTCGGAGCAGTAGTTTATTCAGTGCATCTACTTCCCTGTAACAAGGCGCGTTGGACACCAGCGCTAACAACTGGCTGGCAGAACTGACTGGCTGAATCAATGTAAAAGGTGAGAGTGCTGTGCAGTGTCAGTGACACTACACACCCACTGCACTGCACAGCACTGTCACATTTTACATTGATTCAGCGTCCAGACATTACCCTCCGCGATATCACCCACTCTATCCGTTATATTAGCTATCTCGGGGCTTCCAGGCTGGCAGCCCAGGTGCTGTGTTGCAGAGTCAGGGCCTCTGGGGATCTGGGCACGGCTGTGGCATGGAGTCACTTCTGTGACATCACACACAGAGGAGGCTCCGGGGCTCAGAGAGTATGCTGCGCAGGGAGGGCTATGAAAACCTTTTGCTGCGCCGCTTTCATACACGTCTATGCCGGTGACCATAGCAGCTTTTGTTCCACCTGCGCCACGACTAGGGAGTGGGGATTGTTGATGCTGGATGGGGTAGGCAGGCTGGCAGCAGGACATAGGACGCTGCAGTAAAAGGATTTTATTTTTCCTTGTCTACAGCGCAGAGACTTGCTGCAGATGCAGTGGCATACCCTCCAACTGTACCTTTTTGGCAGGTACAGTACCTTTTTTTTATGGCCTGTACCAATTTCTGGCTCTCCAAACTTCCATTAAAAGTATAGGAAAAGGGGCAATTTTTATGTGTAAATTGTTGGAGGGTATGTTGCTGCAGATGCAGTGGGCCTATTTTGGGGTGTGGACCAGGAGCTGCAGCTCCATCAGCCCCATTGTTAATCCTGCTCTGGGAACACACAGCAGCCAAATGGCAGAGCCTCCCATTGGATGTAACCTGTGTGGGAGGGCATTTCTCGCCCAATCAGCTGTGGACTGGGTGTGATAGACCTGCTGCTAGCCCAATGAGAGCTCCTAGCCACGTCCAGCGTTATACACAAAGGCACAGAGTCACAGATCTGGGCTATTATATAGGGGATGTGTAATTTGTGTATTTCTCTCTAGCCCCATTGACAAGATGCCTAGAAACAGCTGTCTGAATGTCATTAGCATCAGGCTACATTTTTTGCCCCCAATGCCCAGTATCTACTAATCCCATTCGCGCAAAATTAATTCATTACTACACCCAAGGGCATAGCTACAATATGTTCAGTGAGCGCAGTTGCTATGGGGCCCGGAGCTGAGGGGCCCACCTTCCCTGTCAAAGTTTCACGCATTATAAACATTTTTCACCATTGGCGGATACATAAGGGCCCTTACAAACTTTTGCCTTGGGGCCAACAATATATCTAGTTATGCCCCTTGACCTGCTCATTGTAATATGGTATACAGTGAACTGAAGGGCATTATATTGTTACATTATATGACCTGGGGCACTGTAATATTTCACAATATGAACTAGGGGGTAGCCTACTCTGTTACATAATTTATACTGGCAATCCTGCATTGTAATATAATGTGAACTAGGGCATTACGATGGTTCATAAAATAAACTAGGGCACTACTATGGGGCATAACATTAACTAAGGCACTACTATGGTTCAGAAAATAAAGTAGGTCACTATTATGGTTGCATAAAATTAACAACTTCTGTGGAGAGGTGTCTCTCTAGAAGATTTTGGACTGGGGCCCCTTCAAAATGTTGCTATGGGGACCATAATGTTTTGACTACGCCTATGGCTCTACCAGTAAATAAATACAGTTTTATGCTGCTAAAAATATGTGTGACAACGTACTAACTTTGCAAGCATCAACAAAATCATAAATACGTACAGTATAAAATAAGTAAGAAAATAATAAGCAAGGTTATTAAATCACTATCAGCGTCGGCCAGGCACCCTAAAAATAAACCTATGCGGAACTCCCATAAATCCTTACTGAATAGAATTCTTTGTGGACATCAGCGTGAGCAAATGGAAGCAGTCATAGTTATTTTTTATAGAATAAATAACTACTATATTATACATGACAGCTTCTAACCCTACTACACCACAACAGACAGGAAGCAATTTCGGTACAAAATTATTATTATACACCACTATGTTATTTGTCTGGAATTGCTTCATTTAGAAGCACAGTGTATCTCGGCTATTTAAAAGACAAAGCACGCAATATTGATTAATTAAAATAAATTGTTGCCTGGAGGCACTTAGTGATGCCAATTATAAACATCAAAGATTTGCTTGGTACTCCTTTCTCTAAAAGAAAAATAATCATATAATTTCTAACAACAGAAAGCCCAATACTGTACTGTGAGTAGTTTGCAATGCAATGTAGCCGAAACGCTTACTTAATTACAAATCGGGAATAAACATTTGTCAGGTGCAAGGCTTGGGGTGAATTATATATTTGCCCCTAACAAAGTCATTTTGTCTCTAGAAATGTTTTGCATATTGTTTTTAAATAAAGCTCTAAGCATCTCATCACCTTTTCCAAAGCAGCATTAGTGCTTTAGAATTTGTGCATATTGTTTTGTATTTGCTTCTGGCCCCTTAGGCAAGGTGGGCATGGTAGCAATCGCAGCTCTACCAAGTGTAACGGAATTAGTAGGCATTTGTAACAATGACAAAAATAGAGCATTTTTGGCGGTGGATGTATTGGAGTCCAAGATGGCTGGATGTGCAGGACACCATATTGTAACTATATATGTATACTTATCTTGGTGCACTTTCTATTTTGAATGTATTTATTTGGGACGATCAGATTTCCATAGAAATAAAAGACGAAGGGTGGCACTGATGATGCAGATAGAGTGGATATGACAGACACATTGAACATATTTCTCAAGATACATTGTCATTATGAGTCATTACTTAACATTTTATATATTATGTAGGGCTATAGCGCAAGGTTAGTGATGGTTTGTTACAGGACATGCCATCTATGGGGTTTTACATGATGCTAATGGTCATTTGTAGACCCAAGTACTGGTGGCACAGATAACAGTGTTATACCCCTTTTACACCGCCAGCTAGTAATACGGGTTATTGCACATGAACGGGCATAACCCGTGTTGCTGGCTGGTGTAAAAGGGTCGTGTACAACCCGGAAAAACTGTGCAGTGTAAACAGTAGCCGGGTCGATGCGGCCCGGCTTCCCGTTTACACTCTATGTGCGGGCGGCGCTTGGAGATCATGTGATCCAAGCATGTGATCCAAGCACCGCCCCCCGTCACGTCACCGGCAATGTCACCAACCTGGCAATATGCCGGGTTGGTGACTCCGGTCTAAATGGGGACTGACGCGGGTCGCAGCCGGGTAGCTCCTGTGTCGTGGCTCCCAGCTGCGACCCTCTATACTTGGTGTAAAAGCGGTATAAGAGACATTAGAATTATGTGTCAATCAGTACAGTACAAGAGGAGCAAGTCAAAAGGATAGGGCTGGAGGATGGAGAGGTCCTACTGAGACAAAAATAGTCAAGCTTTGTATAGGACTGAGTATGTATCTACATATGAATTTATTTGAGTCAATGACTGACACTTATATATAAATTTATCTCCAATTTAAAAGGGATGAATTTGACAGTATACAGTAAATAACCAAATCTATTTTCTGAGATAACCAAGGAAAAACTTTTCAATCAGAAAATTGTGATTTTGTGTAAAATTCCATATTTTCCATTGTTATAGTAATAGCAAATGATTTGACTTATGCTGCCAACGCTATCTTTTCTTAGGACAAAATGGACAGATGAGTTTAAAACAAGTGTGGCCCAGTAAATAGTGGAAAAGCTCATATGGGAGAGTGGGATAAGATGAGCCAATTTTTACTTACAGTATGTCACCCCCTAGGCAAGGAAAAATTAGATAGAAGTAAAATGAAAACCCCAATGTTCAGGCAGCCAGCTGCTAGTGTCAGAGACGATCTGATACTGCGTACTAGGATGCAGCTTGGATCAGTAATGCACGCAGGAGTTGTGACGCTTCCCGCTGCATTACCATATTAGTGCTATCGTTGCTTCTTCTATGTAAGTGGCAGCAACAGAAACTCCAACAGCAACTGAATGACCCCCATTACATGCCAATTATACCCAATGAAGGAGTACAAGACAACACTATAGGTGCCACCTTAGTGTTTGTATTGTTTGTTATATGGGGTGTTATATGGGATGCCGGTGGTTGGGATGCTGGTGGTCAGATGAACGACACCGGCATCCCGACCATGAAAATGCTGACAGGGGACGGGGTCATTATTTTACCCCTCTTCTGCCCCCTACCCTAACCCACCACCTCGGGTGACGTCTAGAGCTAAGATAGTGGGGGTGGCAGCTATGGTGAAGACCCAGAGATTGCAGCTATGGCTAAAGGCCCATACACACTTGACGATAAAATGAGCGACGTCGTTCATTTCAGCCCTCATCAACGACGTCGCTCATTATATTGTCAAGTGTGTATGCATCCGACGACCACCGATGCGCGGCCCCGTGGGACGTTAACGACCCTCGCTTATCTGTGGAGCATGTATGCTCAATTTCCACTATGGTCGTTACCGACCAGAGACGTCGTTAAATGTGTATGGTGTCAACTACCAACGACCAAGCCACTGTTCACCAGCCCTGTTCCCAGCTCATTATTTTAATAAACTGTTCAGCTTGGATGCTTCAACGATTAATGGTCTTTGGTCTTTGTCTTTGGTCGTTGGTAGTGTGTATGCTCATGTCGTTTGCTCAGCTGTTCAAGGGAAGTTCAAGGGAAGTCGTTAACGACGGTCGTTAACGATGTGTGCATCGTCAAGTGTGTATGGGCCTTAAGACTCAGGGGGGTGGTGGCTACGGCTAAACTTCCCCTCTAGTACCTAACCCTAACATACACACACCCTAACCCTAAGAGTGGCCCTATACTTGCTCGCTGGATGTCGGCATTCTGTGATTCGGGATTCTGAGTGGTGTCGGGATTCCAGTGTCCACAGTGCCGGGATGCTGACTGCATCCCGTTATATGTCCTAGGTCTGGAGTGGCAAGGACCTCCAGACCTAGGAACAGCAACTTGTTTAAAGAAAGACTCATTGTTTATATAAATGTATTATCATCAGTGATGTGCGGTGAGGTAAATAGCTGAGGAGGCACTGGCTAGTACCAAAGCCAGATTTATACACAATATATGAGCCAAAGGGTGCATGTTGGCATGATATACAGGTGCAGCAGTATATACTGCTGGATATTTGGTGAGTGTTGATCAGAGATGTGCGGATAAGGAAGGCAGGGGAGGCACGGCATCACTTGCCATAGACTTTTTACTCCAGAGATTTGACTATAAAAATTATTAGAATAATACAAAGAAGATATTTCTAATATATTCTTGGTATTTTTCATATACTTTATATAGTCAGAACTTTAGCGTATACGTTATTATGACAGGAAAGGCTCTGCCTCACCTCACTGCACATCACTGATTTTATGAAGTCAGATAGACGAAACGCGTTGGGTGTACCTCATATGACTCTCCGTATTAAGATAAGCAGAAATATTTTATCTTTGATATTGTATAACTTTTATTTCTATTTTTTTTAATGTTTTTAGCCTCTTGTATTTTAGCATTTCGCTATTCCTTTCCCTCTAAATTTTAGCCCATCTCGGGTTTTTGTATCTTCTTATCCCATCACTATGTATCCTGCTTTTTTCTTCATATTTATTTATATCAGTGCAGACACTGTTGGTCGCTGATACCCCTATTTCCCTCCTGGCGCCTTCCCCCCTCCCCAGCCGGACCCGGAAGCTCGGGAAATGCATGCACGGGTGTCGTGGCGGGCTCTCTCTCTTCTTTTAAAAGGTGAGTGGGTTTTTGTTTTCTTTTGATATCTGTACATCTTGAGAAAGGGGTTGAATTCCCCGAAACATCGATGGATGTTATGTATTGTTTAATACATTGACTTTTCACCAGTCCCTGAGTGCCGCAGTTTCTTCAGTCTTGTGTCCATACCTTTCCTGAGGGCACCGGGGCGCATTGCCATTTGCGGGAGTGCCGGGCTTTGTGTACAATATATATATATATATATACTCCAGCTGATTCAAGCAGTTCATTCCAGCACATTATTAATGGGACATATCGCTGGATACAATACTAATGCAAGGTTAAGGTCAATGTACAGGAGGTTTACTTGTTCTTTCCCTAGGACCATATATTACAAATAACCGTGTTACCTGCAATATGAGGTCCTGAGGAAAAGGCAATTAATGACGCCATAAGGGCTGATGTTACGAGGTCGGACGACATGGAACTAGCTGCCCAGAGTGGTGCAGTTACCGGACAATGACCAGGTGTATACAGGTTATAAGCAGTGAGTGGGGTATTCAAAATGCAGAGGATTCAAGCCAGGCAATCTATGAAATAGCAAATGGAGGCGTAGTGATGCCAGCAGCGATGACAGCTGAACTCACTGGGTCAGCAGAGCTAAGATGATTTCAGTAGATGCCCCAAATAACCCCGTTCTTAGTGTAATGACTCCTTAGCACTAAAATATAATTTCCCACATGTATCACTGTGTAATATCAGTGGGAAGATGCTGCCGAAGTGAAGCTCAGTCATCCCCAACTGCCATCCCCAACTGCCATCACCAACTGCCGCCCGCATGCCACATTTGAATTCTCCATGGCATAAATCTCCAGTGCACAGCAATATCACTGGCATTTCTTGAGTTGAAGCTGCTGCTGATGCATGAAAAAGAGCCTTCAGAGAGATTACGTTTGATCACTAGAATTTGCTGCCAGCGATTCACCAGTGACTGGATCTCAGCGCACAATCACATCTGTGTTGTTTCTTATTTTGTTTGTTTGTTTTTGTTTACAGCTACTGTCACCAGCTACAAAGAGTCAAAAGGAGTTAAGGTGGGTACACACTAACTGATATATCTGCAGATCAATTGATCTGCAGATATATCTATGGACGGATCGAGCAGTGTGTTCAGCATACACACTGCTCGATCCGTCGGAGACTGACGTCATGAACTGGGCGGGCGTGTACACACGCCCGCCCAGTTCACCTGTCAATCACCGCCGGCCGCCGCAGCATGTGTACGGGCGGTCGGCCGATCGCCCCGTACACACACAGTGAAGCGCCAATATATCGGTAGATATATTGGCCGTCGTCTGTGCTGCACGGCCGACGCGATACGTCTGTGAACGACGGAGTTCACAGACGTATCGGCCGTACACACTGGCCGACGGTCCCGCGATATATCGGCCGTTCAGGAGAACGGCCGATATATCGACCAGTGTGTACGGGCCTTTAGTCCAGCTGCTTGGAAATGGACGAACAAACCATAACATCAGTAAGACATGATTATGGTCTGGATGCTGCAGACCATCTAATGGTGGACCATCATCAGGAAGAGTAACAGCTGGACCATCACCTGGAAGAAGAAGTGCTGGCCCATCATCAGGAAAAACAGCACCATCATTGGGATGAGTAAGAGCTGGACCATCATCAGAAAAAGGAAGACATTAGCCCAGTCCCATTTAAAATTGGGAAGCTGCAGTGAGGGCAGCACTCCTGAGGCTGGAGAACATCCTGAGGCCCATTCTGTCCACCTACAGGAGACGCACCGTTGCAGAAGGAGATGACAGATGTAGAGTACTATACCATCTGCATGTCTGACATTGAAGATGGAATGGAAATGGCTGTATCATCCTGCCACCACACCTTCCATGTCCCTTGCCTGATACAATGGCTACAGATGAACAACGTTTGTCCTGTGTGCCGCACAAGTTTCTACGACATGGACATTATTTCCAATCTTATCTGAAGGACACCAAACAGAAGCAGAGGACCCAATGTGTGTGCAGGCCCTTTGTGGGACTACACAAAGGGCCTGATTCATGTTAGTAAGTAAAGCAAAAAAAGCAAGCAACTGGACAAAACCATGCTACACTGCAGGTGAAGCATATGTAATATGTTCAGGCAGATAGAGATTTGGATGGGGTGTTTTCAAACTGACAACTAAATTGCAGTGTAAAAATAAAGCTGTCCAACATTGGGGGTCATTCCGAGTTGTTCACTCGTTGCCGATTTTCGCAACGGAGCGATTAAGGCAAAAATGCGCATGCGCATGGTTTGCAGTGCGCATGCGGTTAGTATTTTACCACAAATCTTAGTAGATTTACTCACGCCCGAACTAAGATTTTTCATCGTTGAAGTGATCGTATTGTGATTGACAGGAAGTGGGTGTTTCTGGGCGGAAACTGGCCTTTTTCTGGGAGTGTGCGGAAAAACGCAGGCGTGCCAGGGAAAAACGTGGGAGTGTCTGGAGAAACAGGGGAGTGGCTGGCCGGACGCTGGGCGTGTGTGTGACGTCAAACCAGGAACGAAACGGCCTGAGCTGATCGCTATTTGTGAGTAGGTCTGGAGCTACTCAGAAACTGCTAAGAAATTTATTTTCGCTATTCTGCAAATCTTTCGTTCGCTATTCTGCTAAGCTAAGATACACTCCCAGAGGGCGGCGGCTTAGCGTGTGCAATGCTGCTAAAAGCAGCTAGCGAGCGAACAACTCGGAATCACCCCCATTGGTGGGTTACATGCAAAAGCATCCAGTATTTACCCTGCACAGAAACAATATAACTAAACATAAAGTAAAGCTGGGGATTAGGGCTATTGGCGACAACCCCCAAAAAAACCACATTAGGCAGCCACCTCATGGGTGTGTTAGAAGAGCTGCTGAGCTGCTAATTACTTTTTAAAATGTTGACAGTGACATCCAACTCATTGATAACTTAAGTACTTGAAAATTTCAAATAGTTAGAATTCTCTAGCTTTCTATGTAAGGGCAGATAGTTCAATGAATAGAGTGCCTGACTGCAATGTCAGAGGCAGTGGGTACGATTCCTGGGTATCTCAGCATCTTGAAATGTAATAAAGGTCAGTGTGACTGAATAACAATGAGCTGTCAAGTTAAGTTCATGAATTTTGTATATGTATTAGGAACGGAAGGGGTGGAGGAAGGAGACAGGGGCGGCCAGGAGTTTCTGGGCTTCAAAAAGCTGGTAAGCTACAAGTGAAAGTAATTAAAACAGATAATTGACAAGTGCTGCTAACAGCGCCCCCTACCCTACAGCGCTATGTGCAGTGGCACACCCCACACACAATTAGTTACGGCCCTATGTATGATGATAATAAGAAAATGACCTTACTGGTGTTTCATCAAGCTCTCACACTCTCAAAGACTTCCTATTACAGGAAGATCCATGAAATATGTGATGCCTTTAAAGTGGATGGCATATTTATTTCAAAATCCTAGCAGAGGCCAAGGGCCAAACAAAATGGGTAAGACAGCCACTTGTGGCAATATAATACATGGCTATACTAGGAGGTAAATTACCCCATGCATTTATATATTCTCAACTATAGTATCTCAGATACCCTTGGCAGTGCTTTGCTTAAAGCAGGTTTGATCCCATTACAACTCGACAATAAAGCCAGTGGAACATCTCTACGGACTGTCCTTGGCCCCTTCCCAATCTCTCCCTTAATTAGCAATCCTCTCTCCAGTATACCTAATCCTATTGTTTGAATGCTAAGCTGATTTCACTTTGACTCTCACTTGTAACACACTGCAGAAAGTCGCTTCACTGAAGCGGACAGATTAGCATCTAAATTTACTGTCGCAGATTTACACAATATTTGTGTTTCACTAATATTGTTTCATTTTAGGAGATTGGCAGTCAGGCAATTGCACGCTGACCTACTAGAGCATGTGAGGTCATCCGTTGCCTTTTTAATAACACCACAAATTACTGGAAAAAGTCTAATTATTGTTACGACAAAAGAAAAACCTATCTGACATTTAACCTGCCAGGCATGTGCTATTCTTGGAACATTACTCTGCTTCTCATGAGGAGGGTTTGTTCATCTGATACATAGTGCCTGGACTCTATTAAAATTAACAGTGATGAAACAACGTTATCATATGACAAAGAGGAGACCATTTAAGTGAACACTATGGTCAGATGGTCCTTATGCTATAGTGTCTGGGAGCATAGAGGGTCCTAGAGTAATGGGCCCTACACACTGGCCGATTACACTGAAAGATATGAACGATCTTGTTCATTAATGAATGAGATATAGTTCATATATTTCAGTGTGTAGGCACCATGTGCAGTCGTTCATCATTGGTGCCGGCTCATTTATACATGCATGCCAATATGGACAATATCATCCATATTAGCATGAAGGGCTATGGGGTTGGGTGACGGGGGGAGTGAAGAAACTTCACTCCCCCTGTCACACCTCCCGCCCCCGCCGCCGGGGCGTCCATCGGTCGTACTGGCCGACGGGCACCTCGACCGTCAATCGGCCAGTGTGTAGGGGCTATATGGTATCAAATGCTTCTAGAAGTTATCTGTCTGTTCAGAAAAAGCTTAAAAGCAATAAATGTATTGTTATGAATCTATGTATTTATGTATGTATTGCGTATATATATATATATATATACACAGTATATATATATATATATATATATATATATATATACACACACACACAGCAAAAGCACTATCCTTTTTAAATGAACTGGAAGTCTGACGAGTGCCCCCTTATACCAGAGTGCTCTGGGCCCAATTCTGAGTCGATGGGATCTCCTTTCATGCCTGCAAATAATGTGTTCTAACATACTGAACTTTTCCGTCTTGTGGGAGCAGTGTCATGGGACTGTCATGGGTGTGTAGCTGTACTTCTGTCATGCATACGGAGAAAGGGAAGTCTATATCTGACGGACCTCTTGCAGCCAGCTAGTATCAGGAGCAAATGCAAATACTCATTATGATGGTTGCAGCTGTGGACAGAAAAACCATGTTGGCTTCCAGCCTGAAGCCGTATGGATTGTCGCCTTAGCGTTACTGAGACCCGCATTCCCATAAGGTAGTCAATGAGTTCCACTAAGAATCAGTCCCCTTGTTGTCCCAATGAAGTAAGTGTGCTGAATCCTGACGCATGAGCTCCACCTACTCTAGATCCTAAGCACAGCCCTGTGGCAGCTTACTGATCCCACCACTTGTCTGAAACAAAACCAATAAAACTGTAAATAATGGTTTGCAGTCTTGCACATTGTTTTGAAAGAGCAGATATCTATAGGGGACTGGGTATGACTTCAATGTCAGTCCAGTGTTGAGGAGATATGTAATGGGACAGGGCCCCTTCCAAATTTGTCTCAGCATCTGTCATGTCTAGATGCATTATGCTTCCATAAGAAGAACAGATCATTTACCAATGAAGAGTATTATGTGCCTGACATAACTTGGACAGCATGCATGACCATTAAAATATATCAATCAATGAAACTGTTTAATCATTATAAAAATCAAGATAGCAGTCTTTAGCCAGCGCTGACAAGCCTATCTGGAAAGATGATCTAACTGCACAGCATCAGCTGGGTTTCCTATGGGAAATACTACCAGGGTATGTCAGGCTGTAACACAATGACACAATAGCCCTTTGTATGGCTCTTTATTGTGGTATCTTTCAAATTGTAGGGTCAATTAAGACTGATACCAAGCCCTGCTCTACAGGCAGATTAGTATCTCTCACACAAACATGGAAAGAAGAATTGGTGTTATATAGGTACCGCTGGACATTTGTCAATGTTGTAATAGATATATGTATTAAAAAAAGCACATTTCAGCTTTCAATGTGTCAGTGTGTCTCAAGACTAAATGAAGAAAAAACTCATGCAACACCATATTAACTAATAAATATACATTTACATATAATGCAGTAATATAAGTGGTATTAAGTGACTCACGTTCTAGCCAGAAGGTAACAAAATAAAATAACTGGATTGGGTTGCACATTGTATATCAGAGTGGCATTTAGTGATACTATCAAACAGAATATATATGTATTGTCATAATATATAACATAACTGGAACTGTCAGTCGCTTAAAGCTACATGCACAGCAATCTAAAAAGTGGCATCAGTTCAGCATCCTCCTCAGCCAGAGCCCTGTGAAAACGGTCAACAAAAAAGAGATTGCTATAAGGAGGCAAGGGAAAGGGACCTCTTGGACTTGACTGCATGTTAGAAAGGAAAGAGTTAACTGTATAAGCCAAGTTCTCTGCGGGTCATTCCGACCCGATCGCACGCTACAGTTGTTCGCAGCGCTGCGATCGGGTCGGAACTGCACATGCGCAGGCGCCGCAGTGCTCCGGCGCATGCCAGATGGCCAAAGGCCGTCATTACCTAGCGATCGCCTCTGCCTGATTGACAGGCAGAGGCGGTCGCTGGATGGGAGGTGGCGTGGTCCGGCCAATGTAGGCATGGCCTGGACCGTGGGGGGGAAGGGGGGGGGGGCAGTGATGAGTATCTCCCGGCCAGCCGCAGGAGCTATTCAAGTACAAAAGCACTGTGCGATGCTTTTGTACTTCTGCGCGGGGGGGGGGGGGGATGACATGCGGGGAAGATGATCATAACTGTGCTAAATTTAGCACAGCTACGATCAACTCGGAATGACCCCCTCTGTTCCTAAATTGAAGCCCTCAGTCTGCAGAAGTCCCTCAAAGGAAACCTTCCAGAAACAGACAACAAGGGAGTGTTCATTTTAGAAAAGCCCTCCTCCTTTCCCTCTGGAAAGATTGATCATGGAAAGTCAGGATCCACCAATCAGAAAGGAGGAAATAGAAAGAACCAGCAGGGGAGAATTGTGGGAGTGAGGAAGTATCAGGAAGAAAGACACTGTGTGGTGGGGAGGTGAGGGTGCACAGCTAGACTCCCTGGAGGTTGGGGTGTCGTCCCCTCTAAGTGTCATCGGAGATCAGCCACTCTGTGTGCCCTGCTACATCTGTCATTGCTACCCAGGACTGGGAGTGATATACAGCATATGGAAAGGACTTTGCTGAACTCTGAGTAGACTTTATTAGTATAATCCTGTTTGCTGTTCACTGGATTTTTGGATATCTCTGAATAAAGCTCACCTTGTACCCACTCCACTGTGTGATCCCTAAACCCCGGGATACCCAGGTCACCCGGTATCCTCACTATTGCAGTAATTGGTTCTCCCCATTCGCCACCATTTAAATGTGGGTAACTTAACTGATTTGACAGTTCTGAATTACTATGTTAAGTCATTTTCCCTGGGTTCCCAGCTACTGCAGAGGGCCTGTTTAATCATTATAAATCATCTTTTATTAAAGCAATGCAATTAGGAATCATACACACACACCTTACAGCTTGTTGGTTTCCACCAGGCATTCTGTGCTTTGCTTCCAAACTTCCCATTACATTTAGTATTGTAGCTGCCTCATCTTAAATAATTACAAACTCAATAATTAACGGAGCACAGTTAATGGCAAGAGTAAAATAAGTGGAACAGAGAATTTGTACTGGGTGTGGTTCAGGTTGGTGAGTGGGAGGGTCTACATTTGCATACTGAAGCCACAGGCATTAGGTAGGAATAACAATAACAAATAAAAGAAGAAAAAACAACAACAGATAATAACTACAAAGGATCATATAACGAACAGAATATATGGCACAGTTTTTTTTTTTGTTTCATGTATTATTGGTAAAGAAACTGATCATTCATGAGAACAGCTACACCTATAAATGTAAGGTTTTATATTTCCTGATTAATAAATCAAAACAAGAATACCCCCCATGTCTTGCAGACAGCACTACAGTGGTGTTACATGCAGTTTCTGCCCATAGGATTCTAATGTCCGTGCATTGTGCATGTAACTGTTGTGACAGTGCTTCTGAAACATCCTTCAGACGCCCTTCCCTTCTTTACAATATCTCTTAAAAAAAGGAGGACAAGGTATACAGTAATGATGTATACATAATGTTCCATATGTGCTAGTTATTATCCCATATGTCATTCTTAGGAGATCTTGAAAACATGCCCTGGTGAGGCTGCTTTTGAGAGAGGAATCACTGTATTTCTTTTGCATAGCGCATAAGAGGATCCCACAGCAATTATGTTACATTTATGCTCTTGAGCAGTACAGTAATTACAGCAGCTTTGCATCCAAAAACTGATTTCTTCTTTACAACATTGACAAGGAACATTTGTAGATTTACTAGTTTCTAAAAATGAAAAGTGGTGGTGCTGCCCTAGCAAAATCATTCTATCATTTTCTAGGATGCAACTGAGAAATCATAGAATCTGTTTGGTTGCTATTTATTTTTAGAAGCTTTAGTAAATCCACCCCAAAGAGTGGGTTTATGACCTTTTAGGATTGTGGACATGTGTCATTTTTTCATTAATGTACGCAAATGCAATATTTGTTGGATTACTGCCTTGGAGACTTAGTTGAGATGTAATAGCATCCGAGATTGTTGTAGGTGTGGGATTTTGGACAATCTCGGATGTTTTTTTAAAGTGGCAGTCACTTACAAGGCAAAACCGTGCCTTGTAAATGACTGCTGCTTTAAAAAAAAATGTCCATTATTGGCCAGCATTCCGCACCTACAGCAATCTCGAACACTATTACATCTTGGCTTTTGCTTGGAATCAGTTATTACAGTATATGTAGTTAGCTGAGAAACAGTCTTACAGTTAACAAGTTACAGGGTCAGATGCATCATCACTTGAAAAGTGATAAAATGAAGAGTGAAAAAGTACCAGCTCCTAACTGCCATTTTTCAAACACAGCCTATGACATGGCAGCAAGGACCTGATTGGCTGGCACTTTTTCTTTCTCCATTTTAGCATTTTCCAAGCGATGATGCATCTAGCCCATTTTCTGTGAAATCAATAGTCTAGTTTAGGATGGCTGCATCTTGTAGCCCAAGTACAAAGGAAAGTATGTAAAAACATATATAGAGTTTCATGAGGCTACTTTGGAGTCAGTCTATTAAAAATTGACTATACACCCATAAAGCTTATACCATGGATAAATAATAAGCAATCATTTGACTGGAATTGCCTACAAGAATAATTAAAGCATCATTAATTCAGCCCAGGCAAAGACTGGACGTTTCTATCTGCAGACAATAGGTGTGGAACGCCCAACATGATTTTCTCCATCTCACCAAACCTCTCACACAATTTAGCATGTTGCTCTATGGTGATTTCTTGTAATGGACATGTATTTTTGTATATTACTACTACTGTTGACCTAGCAGTTTTATTACTATACTTAGGTTTCCTGGTAGGTCCATCACATTAGAGCACAACACTTGAGGTCTGTTGAGATTGAGTCGGTCAGTTCAAAACAACACTTTCATCTCTTCTAAGCAAGATTAGTTACTTCCCTGTGACATTTCCATTGTCAGTGTATCCAAAGTCATAAGCATCTCAGCTGCATCTCCACCTGTGGCTGAGTGGGTGTAACCGGAATGTTAGAAGGCATTGGAACATAGGATGTGTTCAGTGGGCGTGTCACGGGCATGTAGACGGAATTGCAGGTTACTCAGAACTGAGCGTAAGCAGAGATCCATCTGATTACAGATGGACCAAGGTTGGGGCTGGTGCAAATACATGCTGACAGTGATGTCCACTTTCCAAAGTAGACGGATGGATGGGGGGAGGGGGTGGGGGGGGTGCAAACACATACTATAGATGCAGCCATCTCTGAATACAGGCAGTGATCGGTATTTCTGAGCATGCAATGTGGCCGCATCAGGGGCTGACATACGCGTGACTCTGAATCAGACATTTATGTCCATTAATGTGGGTGCACGCATGGTGTCCATAGTGGCTCTTTCAAGTCAGAGAGGTTGGTGGACTGGGACACTCCTTACTCATTGCAGACTAGCTGCTCCTGATTGTCTGACCAAATATAAACACTAGATTCCATGCCGCAATATTCGAGTGAACATCAAGGGGTGGGAAGAGCACAATGAGGGAGATGTTCCACAGCAGTTGCACACTGAGCCTCTTATAGCCTAGCAAAATCAATCACATTTTACTGTAGTGCTATGGGCACCAACTACACACATTTTCTAGTACTAGTGGGCATGGCTCTAAGGCGACGTACAGCATTTAGTTTTGTTAGCATGCGCTTTTCTATGGTGGCCAGGCGGCAACCTTGCTATTTGTCATGGGAAGAGCAACCCAGACGTGTGCAGCTATGTATGTGCACAGGTACATATGGGAACAGTTGCAGATGAAAATATAACCTGCACCGTTCTATATTTTCTAGTTTGTAACTGGACTCAGAGTGTTCACCTTCTGCTCTTCTTTGCATCAGACTAAGGAACTAAGGAGCCAGTAGACTACTGTACCTGTTTGAACTCTTATAACCTTTGCTGATAAGTGAAGTGTGGATTTAAAATCTCTATTCATCTTTATTTTTACCTTGCAATAATAATCTGCGTTACATGATATGCTTATACTGTACTGTGCCATAGGAGACTTTCATATGTGAGTATTGGACAACACAGATACAACATATTTTTTTTAACTCATCTCTGTAATTTTGTGGTAGGGACCCTATTACATGGGTTGTCCACTCTCAGAATATTTTGTTGTAGTAGCTCTTCTCTACTCTCCTGCAACTGCCACTAAATGCAATGTTTGCATTTGAGACATGTATTGCAAAAAAAGAGGCTCATTTGTTATTTGTGTGGCCTTTAATGCTACATAACCAACTCATACTGTCTGCACTGTATATAATGATATCTAGAAAGCAACTTTCATATCCCAGGGTAATAAAAAGAAAGAATTCCACTAAAGGATATGTAGAGAAGGTTGAAAAGAAGATAAAATAAAAAATGTAAAGGTGGAAACCCACATTAATAGATATGGAAAGGACACTATCAAACAGTTCAAGATGAAGAGAAAAGCCTATGGGGATTGCAGGTTTGACTTAGCTATTGGATCCTGCTGTTTGGGTTGCTATAAAATCACATTTTACCCTCAACTACAATCTAAAAAGTGCTCTGCACGTTTGTGCCATTCTGCATTGAACGCATGAGTTGTCTTTACATGGCATACACTGGCAGGCTCCAGAAAAGTGACGCCTTCAGTGACAGGGCATTCAAGCAAGTCAACCACGGTCAGGATGTTAATGAATGAAAAGTAGACACGTTTAGTCACATGCAACATGCAGGCCGGTTACAAGCTCAGCATGATATTCATTGTTTTTCACCAGTGAATCATCAAAATGTAAGCCCGGCACTGAGGTTGTAGATTTGATGCTAACAGGACCTAATGTCCTACACCAAGCTCGCCATATTCAATGATCGTAGCCTTCAGTTGGTGCATTTTTTATGCTAAGCAAATATTTCAAGAACAAATGTTTTACAAAGTATTCTGGTATATCATTCCTTTTTTTATGGAATTACATAGCACATAAATACAACACAAAGGAGTGCATTTAATACCCTGGTGCATTGTGAACAAAGGTATTCTAACAGAAGGGAACCAATCAGATGCTACATTTTTGAATGACGTTTCGAAAATGTAGCCTACTTCTAATTAGTTGCTATAGGTTACTGCACACCTGTGCCCTAATGTGGTAATAATTTATATTTCTTTAGTTATTTCTTTCTTTCTTTATTTTCATTTAAATACATTTAGAAGGATTTAAAAAAAACAAATAATGAAAATAAGCAATACAATTAAGATTGTATCTAAGCACATAGATATAGATAAATATTTATATTGTGGAAAGCCTATACTGTACATTTATACATGTATCCAACAGAAATCACATCTCATTACAGTATTATTCATGTATAATATTCGAGGCGCACACCCATACACACACCTACATTTTAAAATAAATACATTTGACATTTGGGCTGTGGCTTTAATATGTGGTTTCATATTATTTTGTCTTTGCTTGGGGCTCTCTGGTAAGCAAATCATGACAATAATTTTGTGCAATGATGTGAACGTTGGACAAAGAGAAACGAGGGAAAAGGAGAGATACAGAGCTACACATACATAATAACATAATCTCCTCGCCCTGCTCCTCATCTCTGGACATTTGTAGAATAATGAGTGGAGGGGATCTTTGGACAACTAACTTTTCTTCAAAAACCTGTTGTTGTTTTATTATCTTTCTGTATACAGCACAATATAAAAAGAATAACTGTATCGGTATTTATCTACTATACTTTTATAATAAGACTGGGAGAGAAAGAAAATACAAAATATGAAGTCCTACCTCTGAGAGAAGCCACACTAAAGGGGCAGAAAAACAACATATTTGGGTTAGGCAGTCTTTTGTGTGACCATCACAAAAGAAGGATGGGGAGCCGTTAGTCAAAGCTCACACCCATTTGGCTGTAATAGAAAGAAAAAAAAATCCTGGCTGGAAAACAATTCAGCATTTTCATTCATAAATGTGGCATTTGGAACCACGGTGGAGTGAATTGTTGACAGATCATGCAAAGCACCTATTACCCTCCCACTATGTAAACAGCATCTACTTCAAAACACAGCTAACGACTTATTGTCTGTATTTGCATAAAAGGAGTTAGAAAATGCATAGTAAGAACTTAAACTTGTACTACTACATCTAACATAGATTAAATAGAGCACAATGTATAATTCAGTGCAATAGCTTACAAATGACTTGCAATATTTAGCATACATTATAGGATCTGACAAAAGCCAAAGCCGCATATGTTCCAGGGCTACTGACTGTTGGCCCTTCTGCTAATAAAGGCCGTTTCAACATATGCTGGCCAACAGTTCATGAAAAATGGATCTTCTATGTTTCCTTAGGATGTATATTCAGCAGAATATTATTAATATGTAAGGAGAAGAGCTTATAGTATTTGGAAATGGATAGATTTTATTTTTTCATAGAAAAATATATTTATTGCAGTTTACACACATATATGTTTTTTTTTTTTTTAAAGGGTTCATTACTTATCTTTGGGCCAACATAGAGTGGTCTGTGATATAAATGTAAGACCTCACAGCTTTTGAACTTACTCTTCTCGCCCCTTTCTATCCAAACTTCACCCTTTGGCTCTGAATTTATCGGAAAATAAATGTGCTTATTGCTGCTCACAATGGACTATTGTGGCTTCAAACTGTGTAATACTATCTTTATCATCTTTACCATACAGTATATCACCATGTTTTATTGCTTGACCGCATGGTTAGCTGTATACTATATGATGCTTGTATGTTTCTATGAAAATGTGTCTTATATAACAAATTCTGAGTGTCTCTCTAAGGACATGGAGTAAAATCTTTGCAACACTGCATCAAACAATCACACCAATAGGCCTTTTTAGTTACATTAGCCTGGAGTGTAGTTATTATATGATAGAGAAACAACTGTGAATATTAAAGTAAACTATTTTTATGGCGGTTTTACAAGTCACATGAACTGCAGCTACCTTTATAGGACAGGGGTGCACGACATATAACGCTGATTGCCACGATGCATTGTGGGGGATTTGGCAGCAGAACAAAGAGGGTTACAGCAAAGAACTGAAAGCTATTCTAAACAGAGAGAGGTTAAAGGGTGAACAGGTGCACACGCAAGTAAGTCCCGATTCCTTGGGCATTTTAGCTTTTGAACAAGGGTAACCTCTGATATTTTGTATATTAATGGGGCCAATATGTCAAATATTAGATCATGTAGAAAAATAAAAATGAAAAGGGTCCAACGTGGGGTGTGGTTTTTGTCTCAGAAATTCAACCAGGTCTTTAACATATGCTCTCTACTGGCTCATAATAAACTGATGGCAGAGCAGCAGGGAGGTTGGTGAGGTGGCAAGTCAGGTGAGAGCGGCCTGAAATCTGCATCACCCAGAGCCAATGTAGCAGCACTAAGCGATGCTGATCACTGAGGCAAGCTGTAGAGGCATATTTCTAATCACCTTTAATGGGAACAGTGACAACGAGCATGCACGCTCAGAGCTTGTTTGTACAAGACACTCCCAGAGCTGGTTTATAGCATCTTAAAGTACCATAACAATAAGGAGAATAAAAGCTGATTAAATAAAACCAATGACATTTTCTAATAAAAATGGGTAATTAAAACACAACATGCTTCCTGTGTTTCTTCACTATAGAATCTCACCAATAAAATTCAATGGTTATAAATAAGACTATTTGCATTTTAGATGTTACAAAAAAATAATAATAATAATAATAATAATAAAAAACACAAAACCACTTAATGAATTTTACAATCGTTATTTATATAAACCCAACTGGTAACAAAATAATTTTGGAGTTGTGATTAGGCTGATTAGTTTTAACATAGTGTTTCCTAAATACCCCAGCAATTACTATTACTAGTAAAATTTATTATTATTTGTAATAATATTAGGGAAAAGCAAACATAAATCATCTTTTATATTTAATATGGTTAAACGCAGTATTTCTAGTGAAAAGAATACTTAAAAAACTGTATATTAATTCTTAAATAATGTGTATTTGTGTATTATATTGATTATTATATCTATCAATCTCTCTATCTCGATCTCTATCTATTTATCTTTCTACTATAAATTGCAAAAAAATACATTGCTAAAGGAGGTATTAACAGTTTTATTTTTGACTGTTCAGGCACTACTGTAAAAAATGAAATTAAAAAAGTTGACGTTAAATGAAAATATAACTAAGACTTATACTAGCTGAATTTTAAGTTATGAAGATACTTTTTTGTTATCAAAGCCATAATTTCAGTACAATTTATGTACTGTGCAGTTTCCAGCTTATTAAACAAACCATTACTCATTATAAAATCAATATCGATTTAACCGATGTGCCCCCAGGAGATGTATCCAAAAGGTCACATAGAAAAATGTAAACATTTTACTGCTAGGTATGTAATTATATGTATTATTAATTGGAAGTGTCACATGGAAGTTTCCGTGTGCTGATTTTTTTCCCTAAAAATACATTTGCAATCTGAACTCCACAATATGTTTTACAGTAAATGCTTCATGATTTTTAAAGCTCATATCTATAAAATATACACAATATTCCACACACACACAAAAAAAAAAAATTCACAATGTGCGCTGTACCATTGACCTATGCATTCGGGTGAATTACTATAAACAAAATGACAGAAAATTCACTATAAATAAGTAATTTAGTCACTTTAATGACAGTTTCCTCATTTAAAGTTTAGTAAATAATAAACCATAGCCAGTACACACATACTAGCATGAATACAAGATAGAGCCAAGTAACCATGCCATAAAATTTATTTTATATATATATATATATATATATATATATATATATATATATATATAATACAAAAATGTAATAGTAAACTAAAATCTCAAAAAAGCAGAAAGGGTTGCTCACTGTTATTTAAGCAAAAACTAGTTGCAACACTGAAGTAATATTAAATGCAGCAAACAATGCATTTATAACAATGCTGATAAAATGTGTCCATGGACCTGTACAGAACCATTTATTTTGGATACAGCAATCATTTAGTACAACTTATCCTTATGTGTTGTATTATTTAATATTGTAATTCGTAGCTAAATCTCTAGGTTTCTCAGAATGATCTCTACCAATTAACTCTTTGCTGGATAGATTGTTCAAAAGATTATTATTTATTTATTTTTACTACAAATTGCATCCTAAGGCAGTCTGTGCAAATTATTAACTAGGTACTTAGTAGGTTAAATAATATTTCACCAATAATCAATTATTATTATTATTATTATTATTATTACTATTATTATTATTAATAATAATAATAATAATAATAAGTTCAAATGAACAACACAAAAGTAACTTGTTTATTGTATTGGTTTCAAACGCCCACAAATGTATAAGTAGATCTGTATGTATGTTACCTGGTAAGTGCTTGTGGCATCTGTATTGGTGTCAGTTCCTAAAGCAGAGAGCTTCTCTTTAAGTTTGTGGTGGGACTGGTGGCGCAGGCAGTAGATGACACCAGAACCAGCAAGAACCCCGATGATACAAGCGATGGAGATCAGAGTGAGGATAATAAATTTTGTAGAATCTTCTTCCTCCAAATGATGAGGCAACAGCTTCAATTTGCTTTTCTGTAGGAAATAACAAAAGTAGAAAAAACTCAAACACAGTGTCCAAAGGAAGATCAACAAAGAGAATACTATTCCAACATGATAATAATAACAAAAAACCCCAGTTATTTCCCCTTTATAACTAAAACAATAACTAAACATAAACTCCGGACACTATGGATATTTTAAGACTAGTTTTGCATGGAAAAGCAGTTTAAATAGAGATAAAACTGGGACCAACATCCCAAACATTTAAAGCTACAATAAAGTGCTTGGTTTTGAAATAATACACTGAGCACCTTGTACCTGATGAGAGGAAGCAGTGAGAGGTAAAAGCAATCCGTGGTAAGAGCGGGAGCAACGCATAATCCAAGGACTGCGCTCTCCTCGCATCCATGCGTAAAGTTGTCCAATAATTCCCCCTCATTAGCTTCATTATAAAGGTGTATTAGCAACAATTAAAAACCCAACAGGAAAAAAGCGTGAAAAGCCTGGGCAGGCAGATTGCTGCAGGGCTCTGTGGGCACCCTTCCCCGCTCACAATTAGCAGAGAAATGAATTGGGGAGCAGCCCTGCCTGCTACAAGATGAGGACAATTAGCAAACTCTTTCCAGCACCTCATTTCGCGTGCTAACAAAATGGATTTTTTTCCCCATGAATGCCTGCCTGGCCTATTCATTATCTCTTGTCTATTAGTAATTTTCTGCTCCGTATTCAGCTGGCCAGCTCTTTTAATGTCCTCCTGTCTCGCAGTGTACACAGTGCCTCTTATGTTAGACCCGGTCCATTTTTATCTTGGCACCATAAAGGACACCGAAGCAATTATCGCCAGTCTTGACTGTAAAAGCTTGTCATTAATTAGCCTCCTTGCCTTCAGTGCATCGGATTAGCTATTGCATAGGCTGAGTTAATGGAAATGGACATTCAATAAGACTCCCAAGCTCTTCTCGCCTGGTTTTCGGAGGAGGAGGATTGTTAGGTTTGGCAGCCCCAGGAGGTGGATAGAAAAGAGAAGGGAGAAGGAGGAGGGAGAGAGGAGAGATTGAAACCCCCTCTAAAAATGAGCAGAAAGGGTCTGAGATGCATGTGTGGCTGAGAATCCTGCTCATTGTCAGAGGCATGGAACAGGTCCCCAGTGGCCCCACCCTGCGGGCGATCCTCCCCCTCACCCCCCAGCACAAAGCTATAGCAATGGGTGTGCACCCCTAAAACATAGCCAGCCCCCTGCTAGACACATTTTAACCAAGTCACTGAGGAGAGGGGGATCCCTTTCTGCATAAGTACTAGTCTGAGATCCACCCCTTCTCCACTATTGTCTGCACATAACCGGCTGCATGCAACTTATGATGCTCCAACTCGTCCACATATGGAAGAGGTTAAATAAGACATGAATACTGTATCACACTAATAACATGCACTGTATAGGGATTCTGATGAGTGACACAGAAATCACTACAAAGGATAACGTTCCCAGGATCCTCGCATAACCCTGTGTCCTGCAACTAAGCTCTATACAGAGGTGTGTGTGTGTGTGTGTGTGTGTGTGTGTGTGTGTGTGTGTGTGTGTGTGTGTGTGTGTGTGTGGGGTGGGGGGGAGATGGATGGAGCCACACTCAAATTTATATCATATTTTATTGTCGATTAGATAATTATTAGCTACATTACATTGATTTACACTGTCAGATCTGACCCGTTCATTGTAGCATAGCTAGGGCTGCTAGTCCTGCACACAGAACAGGCAGCAGAGAGCTCCAGGCAGCCAGTGACTAGCCAGACTTATTACATTGTGAGGATTGCAGATGGAAGTATGTTGGGAAGACATACAATAGTGTATGAAGCTTAGCAAAGGCAACCAGCGGAATGGATTGACATAATTCATCAACACTTTATTTCTTGCATTAACATTGCATCATGGGACCTAAACAAGAACACTGATCACAATAAATCATATCTTCCCTTTGATATACTTCAAAATCCAGACATTATTTAGTTAAATATGTGCTTTTCTGGCTCAAAATAAGTGTCCACCTACACAGCCCTGTCCAACATCCACTCTCCCTGCCAAGCAGGCTCATTGAACTGTTACACGTCTTCCCAGGGATCTATTCATCCTCTCAATCAGGGGGCGTGGGTGCATTGGGGTTATATTGGGAATAAAGCAGAATAATTGGCAATTCTTTCTCAAAAAATAAGAATGTAACTTCATTCTGATAACCCTTTCTGTGCTGCAGACATTCCATATTCAGCAGGAGATGCAACTAGTTTTCTATGAATTAGAAATAATTCCTACACCCACACATTGCTAACAGTAATAGGTTTCCAAAAGATAATACTACGCTTTGCATGTTAGCTTTCCTTCATTTCTAATGCAAAATCCTTCATAGTTCTTCCCCCTTATCAGATATAAGCAACATATGGCCACAGAGTAATCCTGGTACTACAAGTTCTAGCACACTCTATTAGAACCTGTACGTGCTAAAGCTTATAGACCAAGGAAAGGGGGGTGCCGCAGGTTGCATTATAAAAAGATACATTGTACATGTCACTGCCATACAGGGAGGAACGTGTCGGATTTTGGAAAATATACATGATACAGTATACGGTAGATCCAAGCTCTTTACATTAAATTCAATCATAACTTTCAAAAACTAACACAAAAAAGATTTTTTTCCTTGCATCTCATCATATGCAGATTGCTTATATTTTTGCCATGTGTTTTCTAACTATCTCTACAAAATAGACACCATTAGTTTCTACGTAGCTAATGTAAACCGAGATAGAGGAATGTTTTATGACCAGTGACTAAACTTATTAATGCTCTAGTAACTCATATCACTTGCACTTGTCTCAGAGAGGCCCAAAGCGCTTCAAAACTAACTGGAAATTATTTAGAAAGGGAGCTAGCAGTCGCTACAAGTAATCCTTCAGATGAGAAAGTGTAACTGTGAAAGTCAAATGTGGCCAGTTTGAGATAGCTGCTACACCCAGGTATAATATACTGTACTATACAGTATCACACACACACACACACACACACACACACATACACACACGTAGTTTTGATAAGTGACTGCTTACCATGGAGAATGAGAGACAGTGACTAGAATTTATACTCAATGCTATGTTACACAATGGGTGTGTGAATATACACTATGTGCCATCTACCAAGCGCTCCCTCTCCATATTTCGTAAGAAAATTCAATTGTCGGTAGGGATCCACTAGTATATTGTGTCTAGTTAGTCAATGTGGTGTATGTGTTGCCCAGTATGGGTATATATGCAGTTTTTTGTTACCTGACATAAAAATGAAGCCAAAATACTTTCTTGGCCATATGTGTAGTGATACAAGTGATCTGCTGCTGTTTTAGGAAAACAGAGGAAGGCCACAGTGTATACAGAACGCACATATACCCCGTGAAGTGTAAGGAGTTAAGTCCCTGTAGTGTAACTCTAGAAAACCTCTGTCACAGCTAACAGAAGTCAGAATTCACTTATTATCCAGCTCCTGAGTTCTGTTGTGAGAGAACAAAACGTCAAGGTGAAAGGTTACAATCTGCATTTAAATGGACAAGTTTTTTGAGAAATGATAGCGGCCATGTGTCACAGGTCCTGTTTAATAAAGGCCCTGACTGTGTCACTAATCAGATGCACCGAGCTCCCCCAAATCTGTCAGTACTGACAGCCTAGATTTCTTTCAACTCATTGTAGTCATCTGCTTTGCGGTATACAAAGTGTTAAACGCTGTCAAATTGTTATCTGCATCATTATCTAAGATATATCTATATATCTCATATCTACCTACCTACTTCTCTATCTCTCATATCCATCTACTTATTTCATACTGTATCTATCTACTTATCTCATAAATCTCCACCTCTATCTACAGTATCTATCTATCTATCTATCTATCTATCTATCTATCTATCTATCTATCTATCATAAGATATATCTATATATGTCTTATCTGCCTACCTACTTCTCTATCATTCATATCTATCTACTTATCCCATATCTATCTACTTATCTCATATATCTCTAGCTCTCTCTCTATATATAGCTATACTGTATATCTACCATTATCTATCTATCTATCTATCTATCTATCTATCTATCTATCTATCTATCTATCCCATAGCTATCTATCACCTATCTCTTACTTGAGAAAAAGCTAATTTGTAGATAGTGTACCCTGAAATGTAGTGATTATTTCAGTGTATATATGATTTTCCTATGAATCCACTCTGTCAGATGTGACACTCCTTCATTTTCAATGTTTTTGGAGCAAAATGTGGCTGGTGCAATCAGGACTGTGCTAGGGAGAAGCGGGGTTAATTAGAGGCATCCTGTCAGGAATCAGCTGAAATTGTGAGAGGGCTGTTTAAATATTAATGAACATGACATTTACAGTCAGATGTTTTCTTAAAGTAGAGCACTTCTACCCAGAGCTGGGTCAGCCTCTCACACTGTTTCATGGAAATGTATTAATACAGTAATATCATATATTATTCCTCTCCATGACTATGTAACATTCGTGTATTACAACAATAATATTAAAACACCTTCTTTTTAGAACAGTTACTATGCAGTGATGTGGCTCGCTTTTTATTGTCCATGTTATTTATTATCCAAGAGGGGGGGGCAGACCTTTTTTTGTTTTCAAAATGGCTGTAACCTATGTTACTCTGAAATCACTTTTCCTGACTAAATGATCAGTTGTCCAGACCTACAATGCGAGCCAAACAATAACCGGAGTACAGCTATTTTACATATATAATAAGCTCCCTGTCTAAACACTTCTGGAGAACCAACTGTTCATTATTTAAGTGCTTAAATAACAGTTCAATCAGGTAGTCAGTATGTACTAAACATAGCCCATTGCATGCTGCAGGTGCCACAACAACCCCTACTGCCTACTAACTTAAGTATTAGCTGCAATGGTAATGGGTATACGGCAGATGGATGGGTCTGTGTAGAGAGAGATAAGATAAATGCCACAGTTAAAGATACTGGCAAATGTTATTCAAGTCAATATTTCGATTTTCCATGAATAAAAAGACAGGAGGTCTGTGAAAAACATGTGTTCAAAGTCACAGTAAATAACAGTGATTTTTTTTTCCTATTATTAACACCCTTTAAATGCAGCTTTTAGCCACTCTCCGGCAAGACTGATTATTTCTACAGGGGTCTGTGTGGCTTATTAAGACGTTTTCCTCCTGTATTAATGACATCACGTTTACTAACCCTCACCCAGCATCCCCCATATGTCAGCTGGCAGGTGAGGTGTTGCAGGCCTTGCTCTGGGGCGCTGTGCATCCCTATTAGCAGAAGGAGCAGGAGGCAGGGTGAGGTTGCAGACCCCGGGTGTGAAGATCCTTTGTACCGAGGGAGCCATTGTTCCTCTGTGCAGAACAAATTGTACTTGCAAATCTACTATTCACAGCCCCCTCCAAACTCTGGGTATTCTGGGGAGGGGGCTATCCATTGGTAATATGTTCCTGTTCAGTTTGGACGTGCGTCTCTTTGTATGCACAAATATCCATGGACTACATGCATGGGTTATAATACACGTGGAGAGGTTTATTATTCAAAAATTTGCCTTAATAAAAACTAGACTATAACTTTAATTTACAATATGCATTAATGTTATTATAATCTACAAATATATTATGTACAGCTCTGAAATGAATACTGTACACTCATACATGTTGTTTAGACTACCACTGATATTCATGTGTATATATATTTGTTTTTGTTTTTATTTTGCATGCACGGCAACCACATCTTAGGGTCCTGGCTGACCTATGACTGACAGAACATTTAACTATGGCATGTAGGTCACTATTACTTGAGTTTAACAACAATTTAATGCAGTTCATATGCAGACAATATTCAAGAATAATATTAATGCAATAGAAAGACTGTTAAATAGCCTTTGTAAACCCCATACTAGTCTAACACAGAGAATAGCCCCCTATGTTTTATACTCTGAGCTCTAAGGAAGGTCCCATGCAAGGCCGTATTTTCCCCTTCTCAGAATAGGGGACACAAAAATAGCACCCCCCATCCCTTTCATCTATATCAGGGATTACCAATTCTGATAATCATTTATTACACCATGAACTCTGACATTTTAAATCCATATTAGACTACTAAATAGACATTAACACAACGTTCTGAGCAAAAAAAAACAAAAAAAACCCAAGTCAAAATATTTTTCACACACCGACAAGTACTATATCCAGTGCATGTCCGCAAAAGTATTCAATCCACTGCATATTCTGACATAATGGGTGAATTACCATTGTATGTAACTCAATTGTAACTTGCTGTTTTTATACTGCATTCAGGTCACAGATGCCAATCTCCTTCTAATTTTACAGACACCTGTAACCGCACACGTTGGGCTAATATTGTACTTCCTGCATCCAGTAAAATATCAACTATCAAATAATTAAAATGTATCCATGCAAACATTAGGAAAATGTCTTTGCTTAGCACTGTCATCTTATATAATATTTTATTTATCACAAATAAAAACTCATGAGAAATACATAAATTTACTAAAATGTTCTAGGATCATTTATTACATGTATTGCATGTAGTAAGTTTAGTAAACATATCTCAAGATGCTGTGTTTTTATATGACATCATGTTAGAATAATATAAAATATATTATAGGGTGTAATACTCATGTTTGAAAGTAATATAGCAATTTTTGTAAATAATAAATATGTAAAGTAACTTAACTCTGGTATTAATAAATTGTAGGAAAATTAGGGAGCAACGAAGGGGCCTGAATTTATTACAAAACCTCCTTCACTGATATAAAGGCTGTCTCAGTGTAAATTTATTTATATTGCAATACTTGTAAAATAGTTACATTATTACAAATATATATATATATATATATATATATATACACACATTTAATTGATTGGTTTTGCTAAATACATAACCAGATATTTAATATATATACTACACCTGCTTTTGATTCTTGGGATTTATGGTCCGCAGGTCCTTATGAGAACCGTTAATCCCGCAAGTTATGAGGTTAGAACAGTTTTTAGTTAGAACTGTTTAATGAACTCATTGAATTCTGAGCACAAACAGGAATGCCTCTAATAATAAATGAGTATTTTAATGAAACATCTTATATACACTGATTGATTAAGAAAGCGTATTACTGACCCAAAGTTCCCCAACCCCCTGCCTCTGTCCATCTACTAAATCCAACAACAATAAAGAACAAGACCACATACAGAATTAACCCTGCAAAGTACCAAAGACTCGGAGAGTTTCACTATAATTCACTATAATTCCATGAGCGAATGTAAGTTAAATGATACATATCAGGTAAAATAGCTGCCAGGAGTTTTAGATTTACGATGCAACAATCTGTGTAATAATAATACAAACAACAGTAATAATAATAGTAAGAAAAACAATGTCAACAATAATAGTAATAAATATGAGTCGTCATAATAATAATAATAACAAAAATAATAACAGATAATTTAAATGTCAATGTTGATTTTTTTTAATTTTGTGCTAAATTTGTAAACCTGATGAACGTCCATAGTTTGTCTGCCTTATATAAAAAAGTGGATTTTATTGCCTTTGAGCCATAAACTTTAGTTATTTACCTGATCCCCTTGAAGTGATACTAAAATACGAAGATGTCTCCCTTTTGCAGAAAATCTGGACTTTTGGGGTAAAAAAAAATATATATATAGCAAAATATGGACTAAATCCTTTTTCTGTAGGAAACTTCAGCAGAGAAGAGTAAGGAACAGAGAGAGAGAGAGACAGGGTGGGGGGAGGGGGGCAGAGTAAAAGAAGTTAGACAAAAGAAACTCACAAGGCAAATCTGGTAAAAGCTGGCATCCAGCAGCTGTTGTCCAGTGGGGTGACCAAGTGATGTCCCATGAATGGAGAAGGAGAGTCTGAGGACTGCTATGAAGAGTCACAGTGTAGATGCAGCAGGTGCCCCAGCACCCTGGAGAGCGCCCTGCCCTGCTCCAACAGCCGGACCTAGCCCAGGTGCTGGCAGCTGGTTGCTGTAACATAGCTGGTGACAGAAAAGTGCAGGCAGGGCTGAGACCCGTCCTTATATCTGAGCCCCCCGTCCCCAGCACATGGCCTATCCACTCGTTGCTATAGCAATACCTCCACATGTTGCTGACAGCAATTGGCTGTGGAGGCCCTTGCTGTTAATAGCCCCTGCTAGAGTGGAGATGTGAATGGGCATCTGCTTTGTCACTCATTTGTAAAGCTGTTTGTGGCTATTATATATTTTTTTTTCCCTCCCTTTCATTCTTTTTATTTATCATTTTGAGACAGAGTGCTAGATGGCAATTTAGAAATTCAACATAATAGACAACTGAAGAGAGAACAGCCCTCCCCCCTCCTTAAAAAACCTTGAAGGTTGATGTTAAGCACACTGTAAGGCCAGGAAATTCTTTGCATACGAATATGCAGTGACGCTGCCTTACTCATTAGAACATGATTCAGGTACCATCTTATTCTGACAACATTTTTCAGGACATCTCCCATAGAAGCTTTTATCCCTCTGCTTTAAGGCGCTGTTTAGTTTATATAATACACACTAGAATTAATGAGATATATAACCTTTGCATCAGCTTTGACATAAGTATTCAGAAGTATTGTATATAATGTCACATTTAGGTAATAAGGAAGCTTCATGAGCAGCCATATGCTGCCAGATGGTAGTGGTCATATTTAGGATATTGTATTAATACACTCCTCTTTGTTTTTAGAGAATGCACACAAAGCCAGGCATCAGGACAATTGTCACCAGTTATCCACAAGGCCGCATATCTTCTAATCTGTTCTAACTGGGGAGCCTATTGGTTCCCTCTTAACGTTCGGTGTATGACGTCATTTATTGTGGTCATTGGTTAAAAAGCTTAGACACTAACACAGCACTTGAAGAGGAAAATGCTGATTGACAGCTAAGTTCTATTCGCTTCACCGGTCACCCTCAATTTTCCACCTGTCCTGCATAAACGCGCAATTATATCTCTCCTTTTTCAATCCAGGCTGTGGAATTGTGAGGGATACATACAGATATAGCTTGATGTCCTTGCTTTTATTTGCCCCAAGCCAAAATGCTACCAGTCTAACCCTTCACCAGGCTAAGCTTCACAATATAGTATTACTGAGTCTGACACTTGAGGACACATACGGATTATTTTGCATCACAGAGCTAACAGCCTGTTAACAAACCACCAGAGTCCAGTGAAGGGAGAGGCTACAGGAGTTTTGGCTCGGCTCCCCTTCTCCCTGTGCCATGTATTAAGTAAAAGCGTACCATTTATGCCACTAAATTGACCTAAGAACCACAGTAAATGCTGCCAGTTTACAGCATCAAGCAATTGCACCTTCATTTCTGTCTTAATAAGCTAGAAAAGCAGTAAGTCAGGAACACACTATATGGAACGTGTACATCCTATTACCTTATCTTTTTTGCAGCAAACTGTTTATACCCAAACAGAAAACATTCTCTGTTTATTGCAAAAAGCATTTCATCAAATATTTCTTCAGCAATGAGTGAATGATTACATGGTGATTTTAATACAGCCTGGGCATAATTGTAGATTGTGTCTTGGAAATAGCCTATGTACATGCAAAAATATTCCCCACGACCTCCACACAAAAAAATAAGTGGTGAGAAAGGGTGCAAATTTTTAAAATGTAATTATTTTACCTCAGATGGCAAATGTTCTTGGCTACCTTCTATGTGTCTGTATAAGAACTAAAAGCCCCAGGAGCCATATAGTCCTGGAACCAGTACTATGGGGATTATTCAGAGATGAATACAGATCACTGCATACGCAGCCGGATCTGCTTTCACCTCTGCACATGCTGAGGGCTGCCCAGCACAGGGCAAGGCCGCCCATCATGTATTGGGCCGCTTCCCGATGCGTCTGCATTCTAATTGCAAACGCATTGGATCTAAGGTTGACCCCTGGCAGCGCAGCGCCAGACAGTCAGCGCATGTTTTTATATCAGAGTGGCTGCATGTAATGTAGCCACCACCGAAAGCGGTCCTGGCCCGCCCCAGTTCGTCCCACCAACGATGTTTTGCCTTCCCGAAAATGCCCGCCGTTGTCAATCACATTGCAGCTGCATCCATCGGGGATGCGACTGCAATGTGTATGCCCAAGCAGCGCTGAGTGGCCGCTGCGCATTTGCAGTTTGGCAACATCGGCAAACTGCGCTACATGCCGCAATAGCGGCAGGGTCTGAATGATCCCCAAAGCTATATCACCTGCTAGTACTATAATTTATCCTGTAGACCATATTCTCCCCTGTACCACTATATATATACATATATACAGGTTCAGTATGATTGACAGCTGGATGGGATGCCAGCAGTAACAATACCGAAGCCGGAATCTCGATCTGTGAAATCCCAAAAGGGGTGAGGTAAGTATGTTCCCCACTCTCCCCTAACACTAATGCTCCCTTCCCACAGCCTAACCCTAACCTACCCCCTGTGGTGCCTAAACCTAACCCCCCCTTCCCCGCAGCCTAACCCTAAACCTCCCTCCTTAGTGCCCAAACCTAACCTCCCCCTGGTGGTGACTAACCCTAACCCCCCTCCCCGCAGCCTAACACTAACCTCCCCCCCCCCTTCTCCCGTGCAGCCTAACCCTAACCCCCTCGGGTGACGCCTAAACCTAACCTCCCTAATCCACCTGGCCCTAACCCTATCCCACCCGCTATACTTATGGCCAGGATTCCGGCGTCGGTCTCCTGACTCTGTCGGGATTCCACCGTTGCATTTTTGACGGGTGTCGGGATCCCAACAATCAGCATCTTAACCATATCAAATCACTATATATGTCTATAAATAACTCAAATTAAGTGGCCCACTGAATATACCAGGTTGGACCAATTAAGCTCCAGTAATTTAATGGTTCATGTACATTAAGTAAGTTGCTACTTAGATAACATCACCGAATGGGATGGGCACATACATCTTCAATGTGTCTGACCTACACATACCTCCACAAACAAGTTATCCTACTAAACTCTTTGGGGAGAAAAAGATACATACATGCTATAAAAACCCAGGAGACACTGCAACACACACTTTGGAAAATGTTTTGTGCTTATGAATATGGTACATGAATGGTTAAAATCAGATATTCACCTTCATACAGAGTTGCATGCATCTATGTGAGTGAATTGCCCCCACTCAATCACATGTAGAAGTAGCAGTCATCATTATCAGCACACGCTTGCACTACCCCTATTCGTGGTGCAACAGATCTGTCCATACTTACCTACTCTCCCGAAACCTGTGGGAGACTCCAGATTTTTTGAGGAGTCCTCCTGGCTCTCAGTAAAGTAGGCACTCCTCCCACATCCAGCCAACTTCTTAATGAAGTGTGCAGGATGGGGAAAATAATGCAGAGAATCATGGGCGGGTCCAATATGCAGTGATTCTATGATAATCATGTCCTTTCGGCCCTGCCTCCTCTTCTCATATACATGACTCAAGGCATTTTGCCATGCCGAGGCGGAGCCTAACAACATGATTTGTCCAATTCCACACCCTTCAGCTGCTACCTGTATTTCCGCTCCGTGCTTCACCCCTAGAGGAGGTGAGAAGAGTAGGTCATACTTGCCTATTAATGAAAACTAGTTTCAGGGAGATTGCAGGTGTTAACAGAATGCGCCGCATGAAGACTGCCGTTCAGGAGGCGTGCCATGTTCCACCCAAGGGGCGTGTCTAGCTCCACCTATGGGCGTGTCTGTTGCCACTCAGGGGTGTGCCCTGCAGTGGCAGGTGAAAACAATAGTACGAAGAGCAGCATACCACCAGAGCAGGTTTATGTTATGTATTAAATTTTGTCTCTGGTGGGTGGAGAAGCCGAGGTTTCCTGCTTCTGCCAGCACACCAGGTACATTATACACATTACACCAGCTAGAGCACATTATACACATTACGCCAGGCAGAGCAAGTGATACACATTACACCAGGTAGAGTACATCATACACATTACGCCAGGCAGAGCACATTATACACATTATGCCAGGCAGTGCATATTATGCACATTACGCCAGGTAGAGCACATTATACACATTACGCCAGGCAGAGCACGTTATAGACATTATGCCAAGTAGAGCACATTATACACATTACGTCAGGTAGAGCACATTATACACATTACGCCAGGTAGAGCACATTATACACATTATGCCAGGCAGTGCACATTATGCACATTATGCCAGGTAGAGCACGTTATAGACATTACGACAAGTATAGCACATTATACACATTACGTCTGGTAGAGCACATTATACACATTATGCCAGGCAGAGCAAGTGATACACATTACACCAGGCAGAGAACATTATACAAATTGCGCCAGGCAGAGCACGTGATACACATTATGCCAGGTAGAGCATGTTATACACATTACGCCAGGCAGAGCATGTTATACACATTATGCCAGGCAGAGCACATTATACACATTATGCCAGGCAGAGCACGTGATACACATTAAGCCAGGCAGAGCATGTTATACACAATATGCCAGGCAGAGTCCCACAGTATAGAACGAGGGTATTGGAGAGCAGAGCACAAACTTCCCAGCGCTGCCCTTACTGCTGCTCTGCTCAGATGGCACCTGCTCACTCCTCCGCAGCATCATTTAATAACACCACGGATTCCTAAGGTGATGTTACGTCATGACACAGCAGCGTAATTTTGCAAAACTCCGCCCAGCAAACGGAGTACTATGGATGGGACTCGGTGATGTGCAGCCATCACTCTGTTCCTGCACACATTTTTTTTACAGTACCTTGCCTGCCCCCCTCTCCAGATTACTGGGAAACCCTGCTGTCACACATAATTACCAGCTTTTAAGTAGTTCTCCAGGCACCTGAGCAGAGGAGACACTAACCTCTGTGACACATAGTGCAGCAGCAGCGGCTTTGGCAAAAGGGGGGTGGCTTCAATTGGAGGGGGCGTGGCTTTGCAACCCAACCCCGTATCCATCACTCTGTGGGTTCCCGTAAAGGGCAGGCTGGTACACCCGCTGACACTCCTTATTACCTTGACATCACCTGCTAGTGAGGGGCTGCCAGCCAGGGAGACAGAGAAGGAGGAGAGCTATGTCAGCAGCAGAGAACATGTACCACACAGGGAAGACACACAGGGCACATGATGGCATTGGCAGAGGCTCGCAGATAACCAGTCACCCTGCGCATGCCGTATTCTCACAGTGGCGCGCACGGGGGGTGGGGGGGGGGGCATGGAGAGAGGCGGGGAGAGCAGTGGAATTCTGGGCACTGCAGTTCCATTTGCGGGGCAGCAGGGGACTCAGGCAAAAACCGGGAGGGTAGTCAACTCTGGAGTAGGTAAGTACAGATGTGTCCTCTTACATCCTTGCTGCAGTCACGCCCTTGCCGTGGCATGACTCAATAGCACGGAGCATCTTTTTTGCATTTTCCCCCCGCAAAAATGCATCTTAGATGCAAAGTAATGTAATAGGGTGCACAGAATATAGGCATACTGCATATCATTTTAATCAGCAGATTACTGATTGCTCATCCTATTACATTACTTTGCGTCTAAGATGCATTTTCGCTGAAAAAAATGGAAAAAAACCTGCGCTATCAAATCACACAGCACTCACGCATTATGTTTAACGTTAATTGTAGCGCATGGAGCAAAGATTTAAGAGGACACATCTGTATTTGCATAGCTAGCAATTCAGTCTACATGCCCAGCAAGGGCTGCCAACAGCATTCATGGGCATGGGTACTAGCAAAGCATGCCTACACCCACCAAAAAACATACCGAAAAATTATGGAACGGTGCGTTGCAAAGGGGGTGTTGGTGGCTGCATAGGAGACATTAGTTATCCTTAGCAGCTGATCCAGGTTCCCAACAGACCCCTCCAACAAACCCGAGCCCCTGTAATCATTACCCGACCACCCACCCCTTCTCTGTGCCCAGCACTCAGCCTCACTCAGCTTATGGCTGAACTGCCCGTAGTTGCTCATAGTTGTGTACGCCTGACATGTGCATAGTTAAACATGACAAGATCTGATCACATAACAGACTTGTGTGTAACTCGCAATCACCCTATGGTAAGTATAATTACTTATTTTAAGTCCTAGGATGAGGATAGAAAGAACAGAGCTCACACCTGCATTCTTAGGGTGAAAATAGTGTAACATAACATATTTACTTTCCAGAGGAAATAAATCACTATCCAGTCTCATCATGCATGTGCTGACATAGAGCAACACTGTAAGTGCAAAGGTTCATAATCCAAGAGTGAAAGTGATCAATGTACTGTATTAGTGACAAATCACGCATGTAACCATGTCCAATAATACAAATGTGCATGGTAGTTTAAGGTACAATGATTATCTTACTAACTCACAGCACTGAGGTCCTGGGTTTGAATCCCACGAAGGTATTGTCTGTGTGGAGTTTGTACGTGTGTGGAGTTTGTATAATATAGCCGTATTTGCATATGTACTCCTGCTTCCTCTCGCAATCAAAAAACATACTGTTAGGTACATTGTCATCTAAGATTAGCTTTAGTGTACATGTGATAGGGACAGTAGCAGATCTTGCCACGGGCAAGCAGGACTTTTGCCCGGGGTGCCGCCTTCCGGAGGGCGCCGGCGCCATCCGGATGGCGCCGCACCAGGGCAAGATCCGCTGCTGCTGTGCCCCCCGCTGCCTGCTGTGTCCCGCTGCCGCTGCCCGCTACGCGTCTAGTTTCCCTTCGTGGAGAGGACCTTTGCTGTGCGGTGCACGATGACGTCATCGCTCTCCGCACATCATTTCAGCTGCGCTACTACTGTACAGGGGGCGTAACTGACCACACTCCCTGTATGAAGCCACGCCCCCTATTGCCGCCCGGGGCGCTAAAAGCCCCTGATCCGGCCCTGGATAGGGAATATAGATTGTAAGCACCACTGAGGCAGGGACTGATGTGAATCACTAAGGGCGGTATCTTATTAACCGTGGTACATTACCATGGGAAATGATGTCGCCCAGGGCTATCCTATTAGCCTGTGAAAAAAAATTGGTGAAACAATGGGAAAAGTCGCGAAAAGCCCGATGTTTTACCGTGAGTAATAGGATACTGCCCTAAATGTGTAAAGCACTGCATACAGTGGCGGAACTTGTGAGTGGTGGACCCAGATGCAAAAATATGCTTAGGACCTCTTTCACCGCCCCACCCCAAGTTCATAATTCTGTATGTAACATGGCAGTGAGTGACAGGAGAGGGAGACAGGGAGAGACATTGGGTGATGGGTACAGGGTGACAGGGAGAGGCAGAGGGTGCCGGGGAGAGGCAGAGGGTGACGGGGAGAGGCAAAGGGTGATGGGGAGAGGCAGAGGGTGACAGACACAGGGTGACGGTAAGAAGCAGTGAGTGACAGGGAGAGGGTGATGGAAGGAGGCAGTCGGTGCTAGACAGTGTGTGATAGGCAGTGGGTGGCAGGCAGTGGGTAATTAGGCAGTACGTGACTGAAAAAGGCAGTGGGTGACCAGGAAAGAGTGACATGCAGTGAGCGACAGGGAGAGGATGACAGGGTGACAGGCAGTGGGTGACAGGGAAATGGTAACATAGAGACAATGGGTGATAGGCAGATGGTGACAGGTAGTAGGTGGTATGGAGAGGGTGAACGGCAGATGGTGGCAGGGAGAGGTATTGTATAATGAGTCATTGTGACTCTTAGAGTAGTAATACTTGTGACTGTGGGCCCCTTCACTGCGGTGGGCCCTGGTGTGCTGCCACTAATTCCTCCTCTGACTGCATAAAGGGACTAATTCAGCTTCAGTTGTATTTATGCTAAAATTGCAAATGGACGCTTTTCGTCCATTTGCGCATGCACATAGGCCCTCATTCCGAGTTGTTCGCTCGCAAGCTGCTTTTAGCAGCATTGCACGCGCTAAGCCGCCGCCTACTGGGAGTGAATCTTGGCTTATCAAAATTGCGAACGAAAGGTTCTCTAAATTGCGAAAAGACTTCTCTGTGCAGTTTCTGAGTAGCTCGAGACTTACTCTTCCAGTGCGATCAGTTCAGTGCTTGTCGTTCCTGGTTTGACGTCACAAACACATCCAGCGTTCGCCCAGACACTCCTCCGTTTCTCCAGCCACTCCCGCGTTTTTCCCAGAAACGATAGCGTTTCTTCACACACTCCCATAAAACGGCCTGTCTCCGCCCAGAAACACCCACTTCCTGTCAATCACATTACGATCACCAGAACGAAGAAAAAAACCTCGTTATGCCGTGAGTAAAATACCAATCTTCATAGCAAATTTACTTGGCGCAGTCGCAGTGCGAACATTGCGCATGCGCAGTTAGCGGAAAATCGCTGCGATGCAAAGAAAATTACCGAGCGAACAACTCGGAATGACCACCATAGTACGCAGTGTGCGTGCATGGGGATTCGCATTGCGATCGCATCCCTGGAGGATGCAATCACAATTTGACTGACAGGCGGTGGGCGTTTGGGGATGGCGACTTTGCATTGGGGGGAGGGCAGCAGGAAAAGTTGGCTTGTAATGGACGTTTTCAGGGCGGCCCGATGACATTGCCTGCGTTTCCTGCAATAGGAAACATGGTGACAGTGTCCCTGCATAGGCAGTCTGGCTTCGTATGCAGTGGGCTACCACCTATTTTGGAGATGTGATCGCATCTGAGTTGTGATCGCATTGCTGGGCAGCGATTAACATACTGGGCGGCTTTGCTCTGTGCTGGACGGCCCCAGCATGCGAGTGTAAGCAGTAGCTGCTTCTGAAGCTGAATTAGGCCTAATATGTATAAGCAATATCAATAACTCATAATAAATAAATAATCACATGCATGTCACTTGCACCATGTAATTAAATGGCCACACACCTTACTATCAGGATGCAGATAGAAAGGCCCCATACTAGCAGGTCATTGGTGGTGTTGGCTGCTGCACTATGCTCACGTTTCCCATTAATATTTTGTCTTTTCGGTTTCTTTTTTATATTTAAAATGATTTATATTTAGAATTATCAACACTTAAACATGAGCTGAACTAGGGGTGAATGATTTTATATTATGCAGGGTGCAGTAGACTTGCAGTGGGTGGGTTTGGGGGTGTAGGGGACTGTAAAGAAGAAGTCACCTAGTGGGTGAAAAATATAAATCAAGGACTCAGGTCTCCATCTGTGAAAGATTAGATCTGTGTCCGATTTGGCAACACATGGATGACCAAATTGTTACTTCTGGCCCATCTAGGGCCACATTAGTGTGGTCAACCCACCGATGGCCATCCCTGAGAAAGAGTCCAGCGCAGGAGTGGGCCGAAGCAGCGTGGGGTGAGTCACAGAAGCGGGGGGAGGAGGTTACAACTGGCAGCAGGAACACACACTTGGCTCAGCAGCTCCACACTGATGTGCCTCACTGCTCCCTACACTCACTGCACCCTACACCCACTCTCTCTGCTCGCCTCACTGCTCCCTACACTCACACTCACTGCACCCTACACCCACTTTCTCTGCTCCCCTCATTCACCCACCCTCACTACTCCCTACATCCACTCCCTCTTTTCTGCTCACTCACTGCTCCCTACACCCTTCTTCACTTTTCCCTACACTCATCCACCCTCACAGCTTCCTACTCCCACCATCACTTACTGCTCTCTATAACAAGACTGCTCCCTACACTCACCCTCACTGCTGCCTACACCCACTCATTTTGCTTCCCTCACTCACTGCTCCCTACACCCTTCCTCACTGCTCCCTACGCTCACTGCTCCCTACACCCACCCTCACTGCTTGATAACCTCACCCTCACTGCTCCGACTAGAGCCGTCACTAGGTGAGTAACTATGTGTGCGCATTTGCTCTGTGGGGGCACCATCCACAGACACCCCAACTGACCACCTATAACCTCATGTGGTCCGGTGACAGACGCTCCTCCCGCTCCCACTCCTGCTCCCCTGTGCGCTCTGTCTGCAACAGAGCATCCGCCATCTATCGCCCTCAGTCCCAAGCTCTCACTCTCGGGGTAGGAGCAGCAGCAAACTCTGCCCAATCAGATTCCAGCATCAGCGAAAGTGACGGTCTGCTGCAGCAATCCCACGCTCTCCCTTTCTCACTTTGCATGACGGACATCAGAGGGGGGGGGGCAGCTGCTACTGCCGCCAGCCATGATACCTCCGGATTCTTCTCCCCAGTATGCTTCACCCCCTCCATCTCCTAGAGTACAGGAGCTGTTCCTCTGCAATAGAAATGTGATTAGCAGCTTAGCTGCCAGTTATGAATTTCTTTTGAGCATTTAATAAACATCAAACTTAAGGGGTCATTCCGACCCGATCGCTTGCTGCAGTTTGTCACAGTGCAGCGATTGGGTTGGAACTGCACATGCGCCGGCGCCGCAGTGCGCTGGCACATGCCAGCTTTCATTACCTAGCGATCGTCTCTGAGACAGAGGCGGTTGCTAGGTGGGAGGGGGCTGAACGGCGGTGTTTAGCCGCCATTTAGGGGGAGCGGTCCGGCCAACGCAGGCGTGGCCGAACCGTTGGGGTGGTGGGCCGCGACTTTTTGACGTGTCACGCAGCCACTGCGGCCAGCGGGACGACAAGTAACTCCCGGCCAGCCGCAGGAGCTGCGCTGGCCGGGAGATACTCCTCACATACAAAAGCATCGCCGCTGTGCGATGCTTTTGTATTTGTGCGGAGGGGGCCGGCACTGACATGCGGGGTGGACTAGCCCTGTGCTGGGCGTCCCCCCGCATGTCTGAGTTAACGATCGTAGCTGTGCTAAATTTAGCACAGCTACGATCAACTCGGAATGACCCCCTTAGTGTAAGATCATGCATCTGACTGTTCTCTACTGTGGTATAAAATGTATAAAGTGTACTCCTGTGTGGTGTACTGTAAGTTATGAACACACACAGCCCTCCCTCCTTTGTACCTGGCATAATGTGTCTCAGGGGTTTTACCTGGAGTAATGTGGGCTCTACCTGTCATAAATTGTCCCGGGCTCTGTCTGCCGTAATGTGTGACGGGCTCTACCTGGTGTAATGTGTGTAAGTGGCACTACTGTGCAGCGTAATGTGAATTGGTATTATTTTGTGACCACACCCCTTCCCCATGAAGCCGTAATATGGGGGGGGGGCGCCGATGCTGTTTCTTGCACACAGTACTAACATGTCTAGTTATGGCACTGCAATCTCTAACCACACGTGTGTGGACTGAATGAAATTGTTAACATTAGAGATGTTTTTACGCTTTAGCAGAATGCTGGAATGTGACAATAAATTGAGAATGATTGGGTAAAATCTTTGAGTATTAGATGAAGTGAATCCTGATGGAAACCACAATTAGGAGAACCAGATTGCCTATTTGTATCTGGACACGTCTGAAATATATATCTGAGCATATGAAATTCCCCATACCTGCAGACAGCAGCATGCGCGTAGGCATCATACATGTGAAGAATAAATGACTGATACTGTTACAAGGAAAGGCATGCACATGTCTGTCCTGCAGAGCAAGTGTGAGTCATTAAAAGTGGCAGCACAGGCTCATAAAGATGAGTCATGAAAAGTGGGCGGTAACAGTGCTTTTGTTTCACCAATGAACAGCTTTTAAACATAACCCGGGTCCCTGCTTTAACACCGTAGCCTATCTGTCACAGACTCAGGATTAACCCTGGTCATGACCAGGGCTGCGGACCTGGGGTGGCGGAATCACATAGTCTGTATCTAGCTTTAAGGTTCAACAAGGACCAAGGGGCAGATGTATTAACCTGGAGAAGGCATAAGGAAGTGATAAACCAGTGATATGTGCAAGGTGATAAATGCACCAGCCAATCAGCTCCTAACTGTTACATATGGGAGCTGATTGGCTGGTGTGTTTATCACCTTACATTTATCACTGGTTTATCACTTCTTTATGCCGTCTCCAGGTTAATACATCTGCCCCACTGTGCTCGGTCATAACAAGGGTGGTCCATCTGGTGCCACCATACAGAGTACGGGATGCCCTGGTGGCAGAACAGACCACCGCCACAATCATTAATTGCCTGGGCGCCCAATGTTATTTATGTCACTAGTGGCTTTCCCACTCCTTCCCTGCAATACGGAGGTCCACCGCCTGGCTCCTGCACTGTATGTAGGGTGAGACGTCATGATATCTCTCCTACAGTGCTGAGTGAGGACCATTGAGCACAGGGCAGCTTCATTCAGTGTGGTCATTCTGTGTCAGCGCCCTCACGGACTGGTGGCGAGGTGAGTGAGAGCATTTCAGGTAAGGGAGAAGTATAGGCTGCAGATTATGATAACTGTGTTATTCTGTGTTATAGTTTACTAATTTGAGATGGTAAAAGAAACAGGATGTAAATGGGGGAGGGGGGTGCAGGGGAGGTGCAGTATGTATATGGGGCACTGAGGCTGATGCAGGTTGCATGTGAGGTACAGGGGAGATGCAGTATGTATATGGGGCACTGAGGCTGATGCAGGTTGCATATGAGGTACAGGGGAGATGCAGTATGTATATGGGGTACTGAGGCTGTTGCAGGTTGCATATGAGGTACAGGGGAGATGCAGTATGTATATGGGGTACTGAGTCTGATGCAGGTTGCATATGAGGTACAGGGGAGATGCAGTATGTATATGGGGTACTGAGGCTGTTGCAGGTTGCATATGAGGTACAGGGGAGATGCAGTATGTCTATGGGGTACTGAGGCTGATGCAGGTTGCATATGAGGTACAGGGGAGATGCAGTATGTATATGGGGTACTGAGGCTGATGCAGGTTGCATATGAGGTACAGGGGAGAAGCAGTATGTATATGGGGTACTGAGGCTGATGCAGGTTGCATATGAGGTACAGGGGAGACGCAGTATGTATATGGGGTACTGAGGCTGATGCAGGTTGCATATGAGGTACAGGAGAGATGCAGTATGTATATGGGGTACTGAGGCTGTTGCAGGTTGCATATGAGGTACAGGGGAGATGCAGTATGTATATGGGGTACTGAGGCTGTTGCAGGTTGCATATGAGGTACAGGGGAGATGCAGTATGTATATGGGGTACTGAGGCTGATGCAGGTTGCATATGAGGTACAGGGGAGATGCAGTATGTATATGGGGTACTGAGGCTGATGCAGGTTGCATATGAGGTACAGGGGAGATGCAGTATGTATATGGGGTACTGAGGCTGATGCAGGTTGCATATGAGGTACAGGGGAGACGCAGTATGTATATGGGGTACTGAGGCTGATGCAGGTTGCATATGAGGTACAGGGGAGATGCAGTATGTATATGAGGTACTAAGGCTGTTGCAGGTTGCATATGAGGTACAGGGGAGATGCAGTATGTATATGGGGTACTGAGGCTCATGCAGGTTGCATATGAGGTACAGGGGAGATGCAGTATGTATATGGGGTACTGAGGCTGATGCAGGTTGCATATGAGGTACAGGGGAGATGCAGTATGTATATGGGGTGCTGAGGCTGATGCAGGTTGCATATGAGGTACAGGGGAGATGCAGTATGTATATGGGGTGCTGAGGCTTATGCAGGTTGCATATGAGGTACAGGGGAGATGCAGTATGTATATGGAGTACTGAGGCTGTTGCAGGTTGCATATGAGGTACAGTGGAGATGCAGTATGTACTGTATATGGGGTGCTGAGGCTGATGCAGGTTGCATATGAGGTACAGGGGAGATGCAGTATGTATATGGGGTACTGAGGCTCATGCAGGTTGCATATGATGAGGTACAGGGGAGATGCAGTATGTATATGGGGTACTGAGGCTGTTGCAGGTTGCATATGAGGTACAGGGGAGATGCAGTATGTCTATGGGGTACTGAGGCTGATGCAGGTTGCATATGAGGTACAGGGGAGATGCAGTCTGCATGAGTTAATCTGGAAGAACATGGGGATGTGCCACAATGCCACTCCCCTTCCCCCATGAAGCTATGCCCCTAATGTACTTATTTAAAAAATAGCGGAAGGGGCCAACAACGCGCTTTCTGGCCCAGGTCACCAAAATGTCTAGTTGCGGCTTTGGCGCTGATATATCAGATATCTTTTTTGAGGGGGGAGTATGACATACAGGTAACAGAAGTAAGAGGGAAGTCTGCTGCATTATCAATCTTACTGACAAACTGTTGTTCACAGAATGATCAAGGGCCCTCATTCCGAGTTGTTCGCTCGTTCTTTTTCATTGCATCGCAGTGAAAATCCGCTTAGTACGCATGCGCAAAGTTCGCACTGCGACTGCGCCAAGTAACTTTACTATGAAGAAAGTATTTTTACTCACGGCTTTTTCTTCGCTCCGGCGATCGTAATGTGATTGACAGGAAATGGGTGTTACTGGGCGGAAACACGGCGTTTCAGGGGCGTGTGGCTGAAAACGCTACCGTTTCCGGAAAAAACGCAGGAGTGGCCGGAGAAACGGTGGGAGTGCCTGGGCGAACGCTGGGTGTGTTTGTGACGTCAACCAGGAACGACAAGCACTGAACTGATCGCACAGGCAGAGTAAGTCTGGAGCTACTCTGAAACTGATAAGTAGTTAGTAATCGCAATATTGCGAATACATCGGTCGCAATTTTAAGAAGCTAAGATTCACTCCCAGTAGGCGGCGGCTTAGCGTGTGTAACTCTGCTAAATTCGCCTTGCGACCGATCAACTCGGAATGAGGGCCAATATTCAGAAACTAGCACATAGTTGCCGACTTTTGGGCTGCTCTCTCCGGGAGAGAGCAGCCAGTCGGCTCAGCAGGGGGGCGGGCAGTGAGCTGATGTGAGGAGGGGGGCGGCACGGGGGCGGGCCGGAGGCGGACCAGAGGAGGGACGGGGCGTGGCTGCTGGATCGCGTCATGCAAGCCACGCCCCCACTGTGTAATGCCGCAATTACCGGCATTATACAGTGGGTGGCGTGGCTTGCATGACGCGATTCAACAAGAATCGCGTCATCGCCTGCCCGGACCGCCCACTTCACTCGCTAAGTGGGCAGCCGGGCAGGGGGGGACCCCTGTAATCGGGAGACTTGCCTGCTCTTCCGGGGGGCCGGGAGGGTCACCCGATTTTCGGGAGCCTCCCGGCCATTCCGGGAGGGTAGGCAAGTATGAACTAGCAGTGAGCACCTTATGTTTACTTTTGTGATCGAACTGAGATGTTTTGATATGTAAAGATGACTAAAATTGTATAATTCACCAGCATGTAATAAACATTAATGTTTCAACTTTATAACTTACCTAAGAGTATATTTAACAAGAGGTGGATTTTCAAAATCCCCAAGTTTTTCAGACTTTGCCTGTCCGATTTAAAAGGACCATGTGCCTAATTTAGACCTGATCGTAGCAGCAAATTTGTTAGCAGATGAGCAAAACCATGGCAGATATAACATGTGCAGAGAGAGTTAGATTTGGGTGGGTTATATTGTTTCTGTGCAGTGCACATGGGGGTCATCCAGAGTTGATCGCTCGCTAGCAACTTTTTGCAGCGCTGCAATCAGATAGTTGCCGCCTATTGGGGAGTGTATTTTAGCTTTGCAAGTGTGCGAACGCTTGAGCAGCCGAGCGGTACAAAAAAGTTTTGTGCAGTTTCTGAGTAGGACCGAACTTACTCAGCCACTGCGATCACTTCAGCCTGTCCGGTCCCGGAATTGATGTCAGACACCCGCCCTGCAAACGCTTGGACACGCCTGCATTTTTCCAACCACTCCCTGAAAACGGTCAGTTGACACCCATAAACACCCCCTTCCTGTCAATCTCCTTGCGATCGGCTGCGCGAATGGATTCTTCGTTAAATCCATCGCCCGACACCGATCCGCTTTCTACCCATACGACGCGCCTACGCATTGCGGTGCATACGCATGCGCAGTTTTGCCAAGTTTTGACCTAATCGCAGTGCTGTAAAAGCTATCAACTCGGAATGACCCCCTAGGTTTTGCACATCTGCTAACAAAATTGCTGCTATGATCAAGTCTGAATTATCCCCTCATGATTGATATATGTATACAGTGGGGCAAAAAAGTATTTGGATAGCCACCGATTGTGTAAGTTGACACAGTTAAAAAGATGAGAGAGGTCTGTAATTTCCATCATAGGTACACTTCAACTGTGAGAGACAGAATCTGGAAAAAAAAAAAAAAAAACCAGGAAATCACATTGTATGATTTTTAAACAATTTACTTGTATATTCTTGTGGAAAATAAATATTTGGACACCTACCAAGCAACAAGATTTCGGGCTCTCACAGACCTGTTACTACTTCGTTAAGAATCTCTTCTATCCTCCACTCGTTACCTGTATTAATGGCACCTGTTTGAACTGGTTATCTGACACCTGTCCACACCCTCGAACAGTCAGACTGCTATCTCTCCACCATGGACAAGACCAGAGAGCTGTCTAAGGACACCAGGGACAAAATTGTAGAGCTGCACAAAGCTGGGATGAGCTACTCGACAATAGGCAAGCACTGTTGGTGCAATTATTAAAAAATGGAAGAAATACAAGATCACTGACAATCTCCCTCGACCTGGGGCTCCATGCAAGATCTCACCTCGTGGGGTATCAATGATCTTGAGAACGGTGAGGAATCAGCCCAGAACTACACGGGGGGGATCTGGTCAATGACCTCAAGAGAGCTTGGACCACAGTCACAAAAGTTACCATTAGTAACACACTATGTCGTCATGGATTGAAATCCTGCAGCACCCGAAAGGTCCCCCTGCTTAAGCCAGCACATGTCCAGGCCCATCTAAAGTTTGCCAGTGACCATCTGGATGATCCAGAGGAGGATTGGAAGACTGTAATGTGGTCAGATGAGAGCAAAATCAAACTTTTTGGTATAAACTCCACTCGCTGTGTTTGGAGGGAGAAGAATGATGAATGGCATCCCAAGAACACCATACCCACTGTGAAGCATGGGGGTGGAAACCTCATGCTTTGGGGCTGCTTTTCTGCAAAGGGGACAGGATGACACCCGTATTAAGGAGAGGATGAATGGGGCCATGTATCGTGAGATTTTGGGCAAAAACCTCCTTCCCTCAGTAAGAGCATTAAAGATGGAACTTGGCTGGGTCTTCCAGCATGACAATGACCCCAAACACACCGCCCGGGCAACTAAGGAGTGGCTCCGTAAGAAGCATTTCAAGGTCCTGGAGTGGCCTAGCCAGTCTCCAGACCTCAACCCAATAGATAATCTGTGGAGGGAGTTGAAAGTTCGTGTTGCCCAGCGACAGCCCCAAAACATGACAGATCTAGAGAAGATCTGCATGGAAGAGTGGGCCAAAATACCTGCTACAGTGTGTGCAAACCTGGTCAAGAACTACAGGAAACGTTTGACCTCTGTAATGTAATTGCCAACCGAGGTCATATTACAAAGTATTGAGTTAAACTTTTTGATTGTCCAAATATTTATTTTCCTGTAAGATTATACAAATAAATTGTTTAAAAATCATACAATGTGATTTCCTAGTTTTTGTTTTTTTCAGATTCTGTCTCTCACAGTTGAAGTGTACCTATGATGGAAATTACAGACCTCTCTCATCTTTTTAAGTGGGTCAGCTTGCACAATCGGTGGCTGTCCAAATACTTTTTTGCCCCACTGTATATATAATACAAACCAAGCCTGATTTTACATTGTCTATTATTGACATTTTAAATCTGGCAAGCAAAATCTGAAAAAGGGGGTTTGAAATTCAGACATATTTGAATATGCCCGCCCATTTATGACATCACATTTAGTTGCCCGCCCATTTATGACAACACATTTAGTTGTCTCAGCAGCTGGCCTATCGTGCTGCCAGCCATACACACATACAGACGTACTGATACATCTGCATGATATATCGACATCGGCTGTGCTGTAGGGCTGACCTGATATGTCTGGACTGTGAAATACACAGAAGTATCATCTGTACACACAGAAAGATGCACTATGTGATATTTCATTTGTCAGCTGTACTAATAACATATCGCACAGTGTGTAGTCAAACTTAGTCACAGTTAAACTGACAAAGAATCACAAAGCTTACTTGAAAATTTGTACGATTATAAAGAAATCTGATGTAATGTTTTTGGAAAATCTAAACTTTAAACTGAATCAGGCTTCATATGAAATTTTGAAGAGTGCAACACACAGCCAGATTAAGGGGGAGATGCAGGGCATACTGTACCCCGGGCCTCCTTTGTCAAGGGGCCCCCAGGCCGAGCACTCTGACATCTCTAGATTTCCCTCTTAAGCAGCAGCAGAACTAGCAGCCAGAATGCGAGCAGGACAGTATACAGTACAGGCAGAGACACAGGAGTATCAGGAAATATGAGCTACCGATGGAGCTTTCTGACCAGAAGAAAGATAGGAGGGTTAGAGAGCTTTAAGTGACCCAGGGATCCCATATTCTCCTCCTCCCCACCTGGTTGTCTGGATTCTGTGTAAACTGTTATCTAATGAGGGTTTAGAGAGAGACACACACAGAGTCCTCCTGAGTCCTGTCCCAGTGTATAAGTACTTTAGTACACAGGCTGCTGCTATTCTTGCATGTGACAAGAAATATTTTACATTTTATTTTTTCTGTGTGTAGTTTAAGGTTATTTAAGTTGTCTTTGTTCCCCTACAAGAAAATTGTAGGTTGTATTTGAATTAGGTGGTTCTATAAACAGTACCCAGGCATTAGTAAACTATTCGTTTAAAACTTTAAATGTAATATACTCCATTGGTTTAAATTTAATATACACAATCCAAACCTCCCAACATGACCCATTCCAGGAGAGACAAAATGCTGTCTACCTGGACTTTCCTTTTAATTTATGATTGCAATCGCCTGTGTGAGAAATACCTTTCTTATCAACTAAATAGTTTGACACAGGTGACGCCAATCATATATATAGTGGAAAGTCCAGGTACTGTAGAGAGCATTTTGTCCCTCCAGGAATGGGTCATGTTGTAAGGTATGCACAGTCTAATATACACCCCCCCCCCCTTCCACCGGGGTCCCATGTCTTAAGTGCCCCGTGCACCCCCAAGGCTTAATCCGGCCCTGGTGCAACACATTTTCTAGTTCTACTCCTCTCCATCACCAGCATTCCATCTCACCACCAAAACCTGCTCCACTCCAAATCAATATCTGTAGCCATTGCATTTCTGTATAAAAAAGCAATGTACAATCTAGGTACAGTACTTACTATAAAGGGTGTATAATAGAGGAAAGGGCCCGTTTGCAGTCTCTATCCGGGCCCCCCCTCTCTAGGCAGCAGGGCCACAGACTTTCAGCACTAGTGTCACTAGTAGGCCCTATAGCTGTGCCCGAGTCTGGTGCATAAATGTGCAGATTTCCATGGAAATGGCATGGTGGCCATTTTCATGGTGATTTTCCTACTGCGCATGTACAAAACCCCAGGAAAGTGTCTGCCCCATTTTCCTGATGAGTTGCTGCTGCTGATGTGGGACTCTGAAGTGGTGAACACTGAAGAAATGTGTGCATGGTGTGCGGTGTGGGCCCCCCTACACTCATTATAGATCACAGTAATATTTAGGTATTTTATGCTGTGTGCTCTGGTGTGGAGAGTCCAGGTAGGGTCCCGCGGTTTTCTGCCACCCCAATACTTATTTTATTGTCGTCTGCTGTTCAGCTATGTATATATACCCAGTACTTGTCCTATATTGTCTTGAACTGTAAAGCCCCATACACACTGGGCGATTTTGAGCTGAGAGCAGGTCACGTTTGGTGTTTTGAGCTGCTTTCAGCTCAAAACCGCCCAGTGTGTAGGCCCCGGCGATGAGCGCTGATGCACCCCCCCGCTTCATCGGCAGCGGCCACCGTTCATCTGCTGGTATTACCAGTAGATGAACGGCGGGGTGAACGGCTTTCCATAGCGTCCTGCTATGGAAAGCCGTTCACCCCCGCTGACATCGCTGGGCAGGGGGGGAAATCGCTCAGTGTATATGCACGGAGTGATTTTCAGCCCAGCGATGTCAGCGATCGTTTTTGCCCAGTGTGTATGTACCTTTAGTCACTGTTTTCTTGTTTTGCTTATTTGTTTATGTACTCTGTAATTAGGCACTACGGATCCCTTGTGGCATCGACACATCCAGCATGATTATTGAAAACAACCAGTTGGATTTAGGCTTAGTCATCATAATTTCTCCTTGCAATCAATGCTCACTGTAGGTGATGTAAGCAGATGAGCAAGCCTTGCATGATTTGGTCTAGAAATAGACTTGAATTATTAGCCCACTTTTACATTTTTCCTAAATCATGTATTATTTTGGGTGGAACCATCAAATCAATGAGGTTCAAGTTAGGGAAGTCACACTTTCCGTGTCTCTAATCTTATTAGACTATAGGGGTCATTCCGAGTTGATCGCTAGCTGCTTTCGGTCGCTGCGCAGCGATCAGGCAAAAAAATGGCACTTCTGCGCATGCGTATGTGGCGCAATGCGCACGCGCATCATACTATTACAACGAACGATGTAGTTTCACACAAGGTCTAGCGAAGCTTTTCAGTCGCACCGCTGACCGCAGAGTGATTGACAGGAAGAGGGTGTTTCTGGGTGTCAACTGACCGTTTTCAGGGAGTGTTCGGAAAAACGCAGGCGTGCCAGGAAAAACGCAGGCGTAGCTGGGCGAACGCAGGGCGTCTTTGTGACGTCAAAACAGGAACTGAACAGTCTGGTGTGATCGCAAGCCCTGAGTAGGTCTAAAGCTACTCTGAAACTGCACAAAATAATTTTGTAGCTGCTCTGTGATCCTTTCATTTGCATTTCTGCTAAACTACAATAAACTCCCAGTGGGAGGCGGCATAGAGTTTGCACGGCTGCTAAAAACTGCTAGCGAGCGAACAACTCGGAATGACCACCGATGTAGGGGCAAACGCAGGATTTATAAGGGGGGGATTCGGGGGGGGGGGGGTTTCAGTGTGTGTGTTGCTATATTAGTGCTACATATAGCGGCATTTGATAGCAGCACTGCGATGCATATGCATCACTGTATGCCATGCTCAGTCGCAGATAATGGATATTGGGAACATTCCATGTTATGAATGACGCAATGTGCCACAATATAGAACACACACACCTATCTATCTATCTATCTATCTATCTATCTATCTATCTATCTATCTATCTATCTATCTATCTATCTATCTATCTATACATACAGTAGTCGAAGTGGGGCGGTATACAACGGTATGGTATACCGCCACTTCTCCACAGGCCCGGAAGTTTTTTTTGTTTTTTTATTGCAGAAGCATGCAGGGGACCTGCGTCCCCTACAGGACTCTGCAGCAGACAGCGCTGGGGCGGCGGACATCGCTGGGATCAAGTGTCTGATCCCAGCGCTGATGAGGCTGCAGCAGCGGAGGCATTTAATTTAGATTGGCGCCATCTGTGAACCAATCGCAGCTCACGGATCGGCGGCCAATCACAGGCGGCCGTGGCGAGCCAATCAGCGCTCGCCGCGTCATAGGCCCCACCACCAGCATCTGACGTCAGATTCCGCAGGGACGAGGAGAAGAGAGGAGGCCGCGCGGAAGAGCGACGAAGAGGTCCGGTTGCCGCGGAAGAGGCTGAAGACGCGCACCAGGAGAGGAAGAACAGTCGCCGCCGCTGGCCAGGACAGGCCAGCAGCAGAAGACAGAAGAGGCGGCGCCGCTGGCCAGGACAGGCCAGCGACAGAAGACAGAAGAGGCGGCGCCGCTGGCCAGGACGGGCCAGCGGCAGAAGACAGAAACTGAGGACCGGAGAGGCCACCAGGGGTGGAAAGGCAAAGAGCTAACGAAGCTCCCCCTGGTGCCGTCTCACACCAGGACAGGTAGGCCTTCCCCCCTCCCTAGACCATTAGGGTTCGGGCACTATGCCCGTGGGCACAATCAGGCTACAAGCCTGTGGCGCAGTAGGCGGGCACTAGGCCCGTGGGGTTAATTCAGGCATTAGGCCTGTCCCCATGTAGAGGGCATAAGGTCCTAGTTCAGAGTGGCCCTTTAGGTAAATAAGGTGACCCTGGGCCTAATTAGGCCCAGGCAGGTGCTAGGCCTGTGGGTTAAGTCAGGCCTCTGGTCTGTGCGCAGTTAGGGGGCGCTAGTCCCAGTTAATAAGTGCCCCCCTCAGGTGATTAAGGGTGATCTGGGCGCAAGGCCCAAGTCACTCCAACCTGTCCCTGGGGCAATGTGCCTATAATCACTAGGGGATAGGTAGGGGTCTCACTCTTCCTGTCCCTACTGTCACTCTCTCTGTCACTGTCCCTATGTCCCTGCTGTCACTCTTCCTCTCCCATAATTGTGGATCATACCGTGTGTCATAACGTGAATTGTGGATCATACCGTGTGTCATAATGTGAATTGTGGATCATACCGTGTGCTATAATGTGAATTTTGGCTTATTCAGTGTGCTATAATGTGATATTCGTCTCGTACCGTTTGCTATATTGTGAATTTCTGCTCGTACCGTGGGGGTAATTCCAAGTTGATCGCAGCAGGATTTTTGATAGCAATTGGGCAAAACCATGTGCACTGCAGGGGAGGCAGATATAACATGTGCAGAAAGAGTTAGATTTGGGTGGGTTATTTTATTTCTGTGCAGGGTAAATACTGGCTGCTTTATTTTTACACTGCAAATTAGATTGCAGATTGAACATACCCCACCCAAATCTAACTCTCTCTGCACATGTTATATCTGCCTCCCCTGAAGTGCACATGGTTTTGCCCAATTGCTAACAAAAATCCTCCTGCGATCAACTTGGAATTACCCCCTGTGTGCTATAATGTAAATTTTGGCTTATTCAGTGTGCTATAATGTGAATATCGAATATGTGCTATATTGTGAATATCGCACACGGTACAAGCCGAAATTCACATTATAGCACACGGTACGAGCCGAAAATGTGAATTTCAGCTCATACCGTGTGCTATAATGTGAATTTCAGCTCGTACCGTGTGCTATAATGTGAATTTCGTCTCGTACCGTGTGCTATAATGTGAATTTCGTCTCGTACCATGTGCTATAAGGTGAAAGGGGCACCAGTACTAGATAGTATAATGGGTTCTACTACAGTGGCCACGCCCTCTTTTGTGTGGCCATGCCCCCTTTTATGGAGGCGCGCGCATAATTACATCCTTAACTTTTGCATACCCCCACTTCAAAATTTCCACTTCGACCACTGTGTGTGTGTGTGTGTGTGTGTGTGTATATATATATATACATATATATACACACACACTGTGTGTAGATAGATAGATAGATAGATAGATAGATAGATAGATAGATAGATAGATAGATAGATAGATGTCACTCAAATGGTTCGGTACTCCGTTTATAAATAACATTGAAACGTTGACTTTTATAAACGTGGTCGTTTGTATGCTAGGAGTGCAGCACCATTTGTGTGACCTGTAGTATGGGTTGTAGTTGACCGCTGGTCACATGACCTCCCCCTACATCCCGCACCCTCACAATCCCGACGGTCGGCATGCCGACCAACAGGGACTATTCCCACTCGTGAGTGTCCACGACACACATACAGTGGGAAGTCGCCACTGAGCCCGCAAGGGGCTTGTTGCACTCACATTCCTTCGCCAGCATTCTGCTGCCAGTATGCCTGCGTAGATATGCTGACCGCCGGTCATGCAATACACACCCGTACTATGAACCCTATGTGAGAGCACCCAGCTAAAAAAAATTATATATATATATATATATATATATATATATATATATATATATATATACTGTATATACTGTATATATATGTATGTTTGTGTAGATACAGTAGATAGAAACCCTCTAGAGATGGAGACTGTTCATAAATAGGATCAGAGGGAGAGATATTGTAGATAGATCACACACAAAGCTAAAACTTACGTCCTCTGTAGTATCCCAGCTCCTGAGTGTCAGTGTGATGATCTCTGGAATCCCCTGTCAGGTCTCTCCCCCATGCTTCTTCATGCTCCTGCCTCTGAAATCTAGGGGAGGAGACACGTCACCAGGGGGAGGAGCTGCGGCCGAACAAGGTACCCGAAAAGTACCCTCGCGGGCTCGCTTCGGGCACGGTGGCTCGCTTAGCTCGCCACCTGATTACTAAAGGTAATAGTTGGTGGTGTGGATACTAGACCAACTGTACCACTGGCGTAGCTCCTCGCCCTTGTGTTGTGGCTCCTCCCCCTGACGGAAAAGGTCCCTTAGGCCACTTGGATCTAGCCTCTACCCTGCATCATGCCTCAGCTCAGCATCGTTCAGTTTGTGCTCAGCAGGGACGACTTCTGCACAAATGGAGATAGAGGCATCTAGAGGCACCCGGCAGTACTGCACTCGGCAGTGACAGTGGCTAAAACACACTACCCGGCTTTTGCCGTGCCGGCATTGTAGTTAACAGTGTGAGGGCTAGGGTCCCTTCACACTGCATGGCCCTGGCCCGGCTGCCGGGTTGCAGCCGGGTCTCACCACTGGAAGGTCCGGAGGCCGGGCGGCCGCCGGGCCGTCTTTGCAGCCAGTGAACCGTGTGTGTGAAGGGGAGCTTTCACACACAACGGTTTTTTTCCAAGCCGTGTCTGATGCTGCGCATGCGCACAGCATTACACACGGCTCAAAGCCGTCCTGTGTGCGAGACTCTGCCGGTTTCTCCCGGATGGCAAAAAGCCGGACAAAGTTTGTCCGGCTTCTTGCCATCCGGGAGAAACCGGCCAGTGTGTTACAGCCCTAGGTGCTCTCTGTCAGCGTCCGGCCGGCTCATAACAGCCATTCCCAGGTCGGAGATGTAGACAGAGTGTCTGCCGGCCAGCACTGATCGGGGGGGGGGGGGGGTTCTGGGTAACCAGAAACCCCCCCTGCGTGCGCTACTGAATACAGACACATTACAAATATAAGTAACACCCTTGTGAAACACACTTGCTTTAGGTTTGAAAAAGGCTGCAAAGCCAATGGGCATGCTGGTGTGGGCTTCATTGCTTCATTTAAAGTACAAAAAAGCATCATTATGATTTCTATAATATTTATTTTGCTGTGTCTATTAGGGCAGGTGCGGCTTGCTCAGCCAGGCGGCCTACTTGTCCTGAGTTCAGAGTGACTCAGACTACATTAGGATCGATAAGAAGAATAGACTGGATTTGGGGAGAAGGCTGCAGAGCAATCTAGCACTAGTAAAGGGATAACTAAGCTCTGCAAGTAGGCATAGCCATCAACCTAAATGATTTTGAATCATTGATGGTCTATGGCCAATGTAGAATAGTTTTTCCATTGATGGGGGAGAACCAGATGGTTCCGCACCATCGATGATACACAACCACCACCATTTTTTTTTGTTTTTATTCAAGGTATCGAGACATGGAGCTTAGCTCCACCCCCCAACATTCCATGAAGCTCTGTCCCCAGGCTCTGATTAGCACATAGCTTAATGAATGGTAAAGCAGGGATGACCATCAGTGGGAAAATCATCAATGGTTCCCTTGCAGATGGTTTCACACCAACGAGGTTACCCATCAATGGTACAATCGATGGTGACCATCAATGGGTAACTCACCAATAGCTATCTCTACTGCAAGGAATAGACATTCCTCTCAGTGGGTTGGCCATTACCTATTTCCATTAAGTCAAAAATCTCAATACACCAAATTACAAAGGCAAACAAAAAAATACCAATAGCACTAGGGCTATTTCTCACACCCAAGGGTGGCTGTGTGAGGTTGATGAATGGTTAATAATAAAAATAATATTGCACTTTTCTGGCACACCACAGGTCCCAGCAAGGCTTGTCTTGCCTAAATGTAAGGGCTGCCAGGGCATGATAGCACCTGGAGAACCACAATTGGTAACAAGCTCTTACAGACAGGGCCCACTGGCACCTGTAAATTATATATTAAAATGAATGCCACCATGCCCTGGCATCCCCTAATATTGCTGGCAATTGCAGTATGCCTGAAAAGGACCGATCTTGCTGGGAACTGGGTGCGCCACTAAAGGCCAAATTATTTTGATTATTAAACATTTAGTAACCCTGATAAACCTGTTTGTCAGAAGAAGGTCAGTTATTTCAAAGGGTTTGCAGCGGGTTCTAGAACTTACATTTAGTAAGTCTGGGGTTTTCTATTCCTATGAATGGGAAAAATATTGATGTTCAATTATATTTTAAATTGTGAATTCTCAGCAGTTTTGTGCTTAGTAAATCACAGCAAACCCGTCAGGCTTTCACACCAGCTGCTTAGTAAATTTACCTCTGGGATGGGTCAGGGGTGTATTATTACTGACACATGCATCACTAGCGCAAAGCCGTTAGCAAATTGGATTTATAAAGTACACCACAAAGATTAATAAGGAAAGTCAAGAGGAAAAGGCAAGGGTTAACACTAGCTATAAAAATAATAAGTCCTATAAAATCATTGCCGAATACATGTGTTTGCTCACATATGTAGTATCAACTCAAAAAATAATTTTCTATTCCATTGCTTCAATGAATAAACACCAGCAAGTCTCACCCCAGCAATTTTTAAATGTGAACTTTAGTTAAAAAATCTTTATTTTTGAATATCAGCACTGTGAATAAAGTTCTTATAATCAACCTGTATTTAAAACATAAAAAAAACCTTTTTGTCCAATCACTAGCTGCACAGCAGCAGCACATAGGATAAAATACACTTGTAAAAAAATCAAAATGATACAAAGCAACAAATAATAATTCCAAAATACAAACTGCAGGATCCTAAGCTTCCTCCTAGAAGGAGGAGACGGCAGTGGGGGAGATGAGGCTGACTGTAGTCAGGGCTCGCAGAGGAATGGTTGAGAGGTGAGAACCCTTTGTTCCTTCCTGGCTTGGGAAGAGGAGTCTTAAGATTGATCTTGCAAGCTAGAAATATACAATGAAGCTTGTGCTGTTCCATCCACAGGCTCCACGGGAGCCTCTCCCATCCCTGCTTCCCTGCTGAGACTCTGTAAGACTCTATCCCCTTTTATCAAGAGAAAGAGATTTGTGTCCAGCATCCTCTGCACAGTGTTAAGGAAAAAAAATCAATAGGCAGTTCACTTAATTGGATTATTGAATATGTAAATATTTTAACTCTTTAGTTTATACTTTACAGCAGGCATTCCCAACAGCGGTCCTCAAGGCACACCAACAGTGCAGGTTTTAGTGATATCCAGGCTTCAGCACAGATGGTTAAATCAAAATAACTGAGGTACTAATTAAGTCACCTGTGTTCAAGCCTGGATATCACTAAAACCAGGACTGTTAGTGTGCCTTGAGGACCGAGGTTGGGAAACACTGCTTTACAGCAATAGCAGAGGAAATTACAAATTCTTTTATAGCATAAAATCCTTCCTGAAATAATATAATAATAATAATAATTTTATTTATATAGCACTCTTTCTCCAAACAGGACTCAAGGCGCTTTACATCAAAACAAGCATAATACATAAGAGTAATACAGCAATACACAGGCATAAAAATGAAAATCTAAAATGCATAGAATAATCATAATGCAGGGTTGGTGTAGGCATTTTGGATAATAACTTCCATGGGCTGTGTATTCCACCCTCACAGGGTACCAGGTGCGGCAGCCATCTTCGGCGCACAGCGTAGGATTACCCTGGGTGGAATAGTCCAACCCTAGAAGAGGTGACACAAAATGGGGGTGATTGCAGCATCCTAATATTCAGAGTAGGGTACCAACAAAACTATCAGGTCCATGTATTTTCATCCCATCCACAAGCGTACAGTGTATATATATATATATATATATATATATATATACAGTATACAGTATATATATATATATATATATATATATATATACTGTATATACATATATATATATATATATATATAATGCATTTTTTTTGCCATACTTGTGGCACTTACAGCTTGAATAAACTGCTCTGAACAATGCACATGCCCCGGGCATCAGATTTGGAGGAGTGCCGAGAAAGTCAGAGACAAATGATGAGTTGGAAGCATGCCATGGTGGGGGTAGGCTTCAGGGGGTAGTCCAGGGCCGGATCACCCGGCACAATAAAGTATTTTTCCCCCATCTGCACTAGGGGTGTGGTGTGCTGAAGAACAGTGTGTGAGGAACATGCCGCCACTGCTGCCTTAAGGAGGAGCAATGAGAAGATCCAGGCAAGTGGTGGTGGGGGAGGTATAACACAAGCAGAGGCTGCTACTGCAGTGACGGGGGAGGGGGAAGGGGAGGGGGGGCATAGATTGCTGTAGATACACAAGGGGGGGGAGACGTGCACAGGCTGCCACAGAGATGCACCAAATTACTGCCTTGCCCCAGGTGACAAAAATCCTTTTGCTGTTCCTGTAAGTACTTGAATGCAGAAATGCTAATCCACAATCTACGTTATGAAATGGTATAAGTGTATGCAGAATATAATATTCACAGTTTGTTAGCTGAGAGAAGGCTAACGAATGCAAGGCTCAGTTGCAGTGAAGGCAGTGGCCACTCGGCTAACGAATGCAAGGCTCAGTTGCAGTGAAGGCAGTGGCCACTCCGGTGTAGAACAACCACTGAACCAAGTAAATGGTGTAAGAAGTGGGGTAAAGGTTACAAGAAGAAGATTGGTTCATTGAGAGAAAACGCAGATCCGGTAAAACAAGACTAAAGGCCAGACCGGGTGGCACCCAATATAGGATGCCAAGCTGAGATCAGGGAGATACACTAGCATGTCAGTACTATAACTGGCACTCTGTACTATAACACTCTGCTTATGAATGTTGATATGTAAAGTACAGTAGCAGCCGCCAAGAAAGGTCTAGCAAGAGACCAGACCTCAGATCACATATACTGTAACCATGTGACCACAAGCATCAAGGATTCACAGGAACAAATCAGAAGCACTAGCAAAGAAAGCACCCTCCACACAGACTTAATGGGTGTAGTATGTTACGCCGGCTGTCAGGATCCCGGCGCCCAGCATACCGGCGCCGGGATGCCGGCAGTGGGGCGTGTGCAAAAGGGCCCCTTGCGGTCTCGCTGTGCTTGCCACACTGCAGGCACGCTGCACTCACCATGCTGCGGGGACGGTGGCGCGCGTCTCCCTCCAGGGAGAGGGAGAATAGTTGTCGGTATGCCGGCTGTTGGGATTCCGGCACCGGTATACTGAGCGACGGGATCCCGACAGATTATCTAATGCCTCCCGACTGAACCATTCTCCAAAATAAGAGTTACCCACTGTTCCTAACAATACAGTATTTTCATCAAACAAATCACACGGATTTCATGCGTTCACATAAGACAAGGATAGAGGCTACATCTGCAATCTGCAAGAAAGTGTGAGAATGACAAGAGATGGAGAGGACAGAGTAAGGAATAGGGGATGAAACACTGAAGGTGTACTGTACGTTTGATACCGTACAAACAGGGACTCATGCTGCTGATTGTTGTATCCTGTACAGTAGTCATCTTCTGATTGGACTGTGCGTGTCAAATAATGAAGAAGCAGCTATTACTGCTTGGAGACAGGGCATGTCCAGAAATCAGGCCCAACACGCCCCCATTATGTGGAATGCTACCTGTTGCCACCTTATCACCATCCCCAAACGCCAGAAGCATGTCAGTCACACTGCGGCTTTTGGGGCACTGCAAGTGACATCTGGGAACTGATTTGCAAATACGCAGTGCTCTGCTTGCACAAATGCAGATAAAAAAAGCATTGTAGATTTATGTAAATATCCACCTCTGCAGCAGCTACATACTATGGGCCTGAGTCAGATGCAGTGTCGTCATTGCTGCAGTTAAGCAATTATTTGCTAGAGCGCATGTGTGAAAAGTCCTGGAAAACCTTACTGTGCACGTGTCAGCCCAAGTGTCTGAAGGCATTCGCAGTGACGTACCACATTGCTAACATTTGAGAAGGGGCCAATTCATAGGCGTGTCAGGAGTATATCACGGGCGTGTCGGGGAACGCTGCTACATTCTCAATCGCAGATTCACTGCTTCAGGGGCAATGTTATAGTTGGGTTTGAGGAATGTAGCTACAGTAGGTCCTAGGCTATGGCAGATGTTGATGGTGCGAACGATGTTGGAGTGTTACAATCGCCATCGCAACTACGCAGGCCACGTAAGACCAAAACTGGGCGTGTCAGTGCACGGTCATTCCATCGCACAATGGAGCACACTTTACGAACTGTCTCTGAATCAGGCCCTATGTAATGCTGTATTACCGTTAATTATGTATGAGCAACACACCTCACCACAAACGCAGTAAGTGGGGCCGGCTCTGGGTGCCAGGTAGGGTGAGGAGGATAGATGGATGGATGGATGGATGGATAGATAGATAGATAGATAGATAGATAGATAGATAGATAGATAGATAGATAGATAGATAGATAGATAGATAGATAGATAATTAGTACATGTATAGAATTACAGATATAAAAATGAAAGCTCTTATTTTCGGGATCCGGTCTTTAGGTAGACAGTATATAGGTCGACACTGTCTAGGTCGACCACTATTGGTCAACAGTAAGTAGGTCGACATCGTTTCTAGGTCGACAGGGACTCTGGGTATGTTCTAGGTCGACATAATAAAAGGTCAACATGAGTTTTTCAAAATGTAATTTTTTTATACTTTACGATCCACATGGACTACAATTGGGAACGGTAACCTGTGCCGAGCGCAGCGGTAGTGGAGCGAGGAACCTTGCCCGAAGCATGGTGAGTGAAGCATGCGAGTGGACACTGTGCACTAATTGGGGTTCCCGGTCACTGTACGGTGAAAACGACATCCAAAAAAGTATTAAAAAAACTCATGTGGACCTTTTCTCATGGCGACCTAGTACATGTCGGCCTAGAGTCCCTGTCAACCTAGAACCAATGTCGATCTACTTACTGTCGACCAATAGTGGTCGACCTAGACACTGTCGACCTAAGTCTAATCTACCTAACATACCACACCCCTTATTTTCTTATTGGTTTCGGTACCTGCTGCAGTTGCAGTCTGCTAATACCAATAGTAACTAAGAAGGCTGAAAACTATTTTTATAGGAAAGCATTATTATTAGCCATCTCCGCACTAGTCTCTATGTAAAGAAATAAGTCGTTTATTTCTGGGGCACACTGGATAGTGAGTGTACTCCTGTACTGAATCATGGTTTATCACCTGTTTGGTCACTGAGATAAATGTATACCTAGCACGTACTATCAGGATTTACCGTACTGCTTCATGGTTCATAAAGCAGAAGAGAAATCTCCACTGTCTTCCCTGGCTGTAATTCACTGTATGTACTATAAGGTGATGTTGCCCATGGAAAACCAGGCTGTATCCTCTTAGGCTATTGCAAAAAAAGGAATATTGGACCAATAATTCCACAGGTCAAGTAAACACCATGCATAACATATACTGTATTAACTAGAGTTACATCTTTTACATTACCTAGAATAGCCCTAGGACATTCTTTGGTCCTGTTCTCTCATTCTTCCTAGCATGGCTAATGCCCAAATATTTTCCAGATGCTCTGGTTTGCAATTCTATAAAAGTGATTCTTAACCACTTAACTCAGTGGTTCTCAAACTGTGTGCGGTGGCACCCTGGGGTGCCTCAGGACACTTGCAAGGGTGCCTTGGATTGGTGGTCCAGGACCAATTCAGTTATTTATGGTCAATGTAAAAGGCAAAACCAGTGCTGGTGGTTGTCAATCAAAATATATGTGAACAAACAGAGGCAAATCTTTTCCCTCACACAGTTGAACCTAAGAATGACATATAAACACAATTTACTTCATTTAATATTTATTTCCAAATTTCTGAATAAGTAACTTTGGCCTAGGGCTGCTGTGAAAACAATTCTGATACTCTAGTCTAGGGTGTTGTGATTCAAAAAAGTTTGGGATCCACTGACTTACAGTAACTGATGATTTGTTCACCCACAAAACCGCTCAGAATTTTGTCAGGTTTTTTGTTACCTACTTAAGTTTAAAAAAAGTATTTATAATAATATATTTAATTATTTTATTTAAAAAAATATATACATATATGTATATCAAGGGGGTGGTTATGCCACCCATACATCCCCCGTGCCCATAGGACCCCATTAAAAAATAACTTCCCACCCCATTGGCAATAAACTCCCCAGTGGTCTTAAATCCTAATAACAGTATCTCCCCACACCCCCTTAGTAGTAAAAAAATCCATGTTTATTTACCAACCTCCCCCTATGTAAAATGTCCCTTTTTTTGCACCCCCTCCCCCTAGCATGTGACCAATGTATTTCTTTATTATTTTACCTCCACCCCCACTACTCCAGCATTATTTAAGTTTATTTTACCCCGTCCCCACCCCCAATTGATATTAATCTGTCCCTGAGGGGTACCCCCCACCCGCACAGCATACAGCCTCCCCTCCCCCACATGCAGAGTGCGGTGAAGCATGTGACTGATGATCAGTCCCCCCTGCTGCAGCTGATCCCTGCACTTGCAGAGATCAGCCAAATTGTGCTGGGCAAGGAACTAAGGGCCTAATTCAGACCTGATCGCTCGCTACCAGTTTTTTGCAGCGCTGCGATCAGATAGTCGCCGCCTACAGGGGAGTGTATTTTAGCTGTGCAAGTGTGTGAATTCATGTGCAGCCGAGCAGTACAAATAAACTTTGTGCAGTTTCTGAGTTGCCCAGGACGTACTCAGCCGCTGTGATCACTTCAGCCAGTTCAGGGATTTACTTCAGACACCCGCCCTGCAAACGCTTGGACACGCATGCGGTTTTCCAGACAGTCCCTGAAAACGGTCAGTTGCCACCCACAAATGCTTTCCTCCTGTCAATGTCCTTGCGACGGGCTGTGCAAATGGATTATTCGTAAAACTCATCGCACAGCAACAATCCGCTTTGTACTCGTGCAACGCGCCTGCGCATTGCGGTGCATATGCATGCGCAGTTTTGACCTGATCGCATCGCTACAAAAAACGCTAGCCAGCGATCGGGTCTGAATTACCCCCTAAGGCCCAGATTTATCAAGCCTTGGAGAGTGTTAAATAGTACAGTGATAAAGCACCAAGCTCCTGACTGCCATGTTACAGGCTGTGTTTGAAAAATGACAGTTAGGAGCTGATTGGCTGGTACTTTATCTCCAACCAAGGCTTAGTAAATAGACCCCTTAATTACCTCCAATTTATCCCGCACTGTGATCCCCGGCGCATGCGCTCCAGAATGCTGGTGGCACGACATTCTGGGGCGCGATTCCGGCAGTGATGTCGGTGGTCACAACAGACCACTGCATCACTGCAGATTTTTATGTGTATAACAAGACCCATACACTGTCCAATATTCCAATATGCTACAACCTTAAACATTCTTGACTAATTTGTACCCAGGCCCCCCAGGAATAAGCAGCATACTTGCCTACTGTCCTGGAACGTCCAGGAGACTCCCGAATCTCGGGTGGCTCAGATTAGGGACCCCCACACACAGTCCCCTGAATCAGCCACCGGCATTGATGATAAAATCGGAGCAGAGCATTTACCTGTGTCTCCGTTCCACCCCCCGTCTGCGGCCGCCGAGGAGCTCCTCATATTACACAGCACGCTGAATCACCCTTCATGCTTCATGAAGTGGCTGTGGTCGGCTGTGGGACAGTGCCTAGCAGGACTTGACATCCCATGAGACACTGTCCTATAGCTGACCGCAGCCACTTGATGAAGCAAGAAGGAGAATTCAGCGCACGTGTGCTGCGTGCATCTCCAACTGCCCAAATTAGGGCCACAGTTGTGACTGTGTGCGCATGGTGGGGGGTGGGGTGGTTTCACATTGTTATTAGTGGGGTCCCTCACAGCTTGGTTACCCTGTGTCCCCACAAGCCTTAATCCGTAGACTACTCTTCCAAAAACAGTGCCACGGTGATTGCCACAAATTGTGACTTTGCATAGCTGGGGCGGGGCCACATTTACATGATAATGTTGCCTCACCCCCTCTCTGCCCATTTGGCAGGACCACCCCCACACCCCTCCCACTCAGCTACCCCCTCCCGTACGGAACAGCCAGGATGTCAGCATGTATGATATACAGTACCATGTGGTAACGTAAATTGCATCATCACTTTGCAGCATAGGCCCTCATTCCGAGTTGTTCGCTCGCTAGCTGCTTTTAGCAGCATTGCACACGCAAAGCCGCCGCCCTCTGGGAGTGTATCTTAGCATAGCAGAATTGCGAACGAAAGATTAGCAGAATTGCGAATAGAAATTTCTTAGCAGTTTCTGAGTAGCTCCAGACTTACTCAGCCATTGCGACCAGCTCAGTCCTTTTCGTTCCTGGTTTGACGTCACAAACACACCCAGCGTTTGCCCAACCACTCCCCCGTTTCTCCAGCCACTCCTGCGTTTTGCAACTCGAACGCCTGCGTTTTTCCGCACACTCCCATAAAACGTCCAGTTTCCGCCCAGAAACACCCACTTCCTGTCAATCACACTACGATCAGCACAGCGATGAAAAAGCTTAGTTATGCCGTGAGTAAAATACCTAACTTTTGTGTAAAATAACTACGCGCATGCGCTCTGCGAACCTTGCGAATGCGCAGTAAGCGACTAATCGCAGTATAGCGAAAATCGGCAACGAGCGAACAACTCGGAATGACCCCCATTGTGCAGCGAGGAGTAGTGCTATGATCGCATCATCAAACCCCTGGACCACCACATCCCCGGGGAAGTAGGCAGGTCTACTCTGTGGGGAGTCCAGGAGAGATCCTGAAATTTGGGAGTCTTGCAGACATCCTGAGTGAGTTGGCAAGCACGGTCAGACCCACGCTATGAAATCACGAGCCAACTCCCCATATCACTGAAATTGTGACTGTTTGGGGAGGACTGCCCCCAATATTAATGTCAGTACCAAAATGACCACCTGCAGTCATGCATCCAGTAATAACATAGCCTGGCTCACATTCCAGCCAGCATACAGTACTAGTAACAGTCACATACCAGCCTCCCGACATAGGCCCTCATTCCGAGTTGATCACTAGCTGCCGTTGTTCGCAGCACAGCGATCAGGCTAAAAATCTGCATTTCTGCGCATGTGTACGGGCCGCAGTACGCACGAGCGAAGTACTTTCATACAAAACTATGCAGTTTTACACATGGCCGAGCGACGCTTTTCTGTCGCTATGTTGATCGGTGAGTGATTGACAGGAAGTGGGTCTTTTTGGGTGTTAACTGACCGTTTTCCGGGAGTGTGCTAAAAAAACGCAGGCGTGTCAGGTAAAAATGCAGGCGTGCCTGGGGAAACGGGGGAGTGGCTGGCCGATCGCAGGGCGTGTTTGTGACGTCAAAGCAGGAACTAAACTGACTGAAGTGATCGCAAGGTAGGAGTAGGTTTGGAGCTGCGAGCAGTTCTGCTAACCTTTCGGTCGCACTTCTGCTAAGCTAAGATACACTCCCAGAGGGCGGCGGCCTAGCGTGTGCACTGCTGCTAAAAGCAGCTAGCGAGCGATCAACCAGGAATGAGGGCCATAATGTACAAGGAAACCCGCTATTTCACTGTACCTGCGGATGTTGTAATTGATATGGTTTAAAGCTTTGCATAAATAGAATGATCTCCAACTGTGTAACTACATTACATGTTTCTACCTGAAATACATAACAAAAAAATTCAACCTTTAAAACACTTGGCGTCTGATAACCAAAATCACCCTGAGCAGAATAGTGTCTTGCTGTAAATGGTAACTGAAATAAGCCTGTCATACATGTGAGTATAGATGTATTGTACCTTTTATACAAAAGTAAAGGTCAATTTTACCTGGAAGCTGTTTGCAGCATTCAGCACTACAATCTACATCCCAGACCTATAGAATTCTGTACAACCATGCCATGGACATGCGTTTGCAACATGTGGACACTAAACAGCTTTAAATATCTCGGGGTATTTGAAACACAACTGGTTCATACTGTGCATTTCAGCCACAAGAAAGGGGAGGGGGAGCCCAGACAATATGGCCAGGTTTTGCTTATCGTAATAAAAGATGTCAGGATGCGTCAGTATTGCGTAAGGCCCATCCAAGCACAAAGTGTGGGATTTATCATAGTGAACATGTGCTAGGGAAGAAAGGTTACTGGGAACTGAAGAATAAACCGGATGATTCCACAAATGGCCATATAGAGGTTTATTACACATACAAAATAATGCATGCAAGTACAAACACATACTATCTATATACTCGCTTATTACTGAGAACAACATTCAAAGTGAAGGGAATTATATGAATACATTATTGTACGTTATTTACATAGCTTTATATTGTGCTATATGGAAGCCATGGAAACAAATGCTTATATAAACAAACATTGGCTACATCATTATCAATATGGTAATCGCAACATATTCTGCTGCACTGTAGAGGGTTGGGGGTTGTTTGTCACACACAAATGGCAAACAGCCTTTGACTTGCATGGCATGATGTTGCTTGTAGTACTACAATAGCTGGAAACCAAAAGAGTACTGTAGAATGTTGTCATACTTGCTGACTTTCCATGAATGTTAGGAAGACTTTCTGATACAGTGGTGATCTCCCTCTCTCCCTGAAGCTGACAGCAATCTCCCTGAGGCCAGGCTGGGGGAGGGGGGTCTGTAACCCAGTGAGGATGCCATCACTCTTCCCCAGTGTCAGACTGGGGCATGAAGGGCTCACCGGGAGAATGCAATGGTAGGGGCCCATGTCTAGGGGTGTGGTCAGTTTCCACATGGGGTGTTGCCAGCCACCACATTGACATGCCTAACCATTAGAGAGTGCATGTTCTGGGCCCCTTGATAAATACAGTAAAAACTGATGGTGCATGTACAGTATGATAATGTACCAGATTAATAACAGCAATGCACTATAGAAAATACGCCACAGTCCTGTGCAGTATAATGTAACATATGTATAATGTATAATTCAAGTTAACAGTCTGGTACCTGATCCCTAGGGGAGGATGTGGGGCCCCAGGCAGTGGGACCCACCGGGGGTCTCCCCTGTGCCACTGTAGGACAGTCCGACCCTGCTCTTCCCCACCATGGAGGAAATACTGGGGAGAAGAATTAGGAGGATGTATGCTACAAGAAAATGGCTGCTTCTCTCCACCACACTAATGGCTACATGTCTGGCTGTATTTATTATACTTTTTTGGGGCTCATTAACAGATGGCCATCTGTAGGCGATTTTAAGGCATGCCTCTCTATGGGGAGCAGTACACACAATCTTCTGCAACATGGGGTGATTCAGATGTGGACGGAAGGAGCATCGCTGCTGCATACCTGCAATCGATGCTCGGATATGGTAATGCAGGAGGAGGGGTCTGGTATAAGTAGATGCTTCATTCTTGTATGTGTGATCCAGTCATCCCCTACCATTGCATTCTCCCGGTGAGCCCTTCATGCCACAGTCTGACACTGGGGAAGAGTGATGGCATCCTCACTGGGCTACAGCCCCCCCTCCCCCAGCCTGGCCTCAGGGAGATTGCCGTCATCTTCAGGGAGATCACCACTGTATCAGAAAGTCTTCCTAACATTCATGGAAAGTCAGCAAGTATGACAACAGTGCAGCATCGTATCACCTGTGACAACAACGGCCAGCTGTGTCACTGAGACCAGGAAAGATGGAAGCCCTGACCTTGGCACTCCCACAAAACGGAGACGACACGCAGCTCCGAATTACCAAATAAGCAGAGTAGGCTGTGTGACTACAGAGCAATATAAAAATGAATTGATCTTGATAGAAAATTACAAGTTTCCAAGAGATAGAAAAAATTACTCAACTCAAAGAAACAAAGACTCTATAGAGAAAAGTACATAAACCATAGACATCAGATTCACATTACTATTTCCATATCAAAGACTGTGGGTCGGTAAAATAAAAAATGTATTAGGAGATAATTTGCGATGGGGGCACCGAGATTTAGACAGCCTAGGGGCCTCCACAGGGTTTAATCTGGCACTGGCAACATGCCCACAAACAGCTGCAGACTGTTAATCAGTGCTGCAAGTATGGCGGTACGGGGAGGTATTGCGTACCGGTAAGAAATTGCCAGCCGGTACACAGTACTTCCGGGCCATCTGCCATACCTGCAGCTGCTGCTATGTGAGGGGAGGAGAGCGCAGCGCCTCTTCTGCCCCTTAATGCTCAGTGATGTCCGGTCTCCGGCGTTGGCGGCGGTTTGTTAGCCAATCAGAGCTCGCGGACCGGCAGCTGTGGCTCCTGAGTGGCTGTCAGTCCGAAAGCTCTGATTGGTTTACGAACCGGTGCCTCATTTGAGATATCCGCCGCCGGAGACTGGACTTCACTGAGTATTGAGGGACAGGAGAGGTGTGCACTGCGCTCTCCTCCCCTCACATAGCAGCAACAACAGAGGTAGCGGTGAACAGCAGGGGGGGTTCACTGTGGGGCAATGTGTATCTGGCACTGTAGGGCAATGTGTATCTTGCACTGTGGGCCAATATGTATCTGGCACTGTGGGGTAATGTGTATCTGGCACTGTAGGCAGAGGCATAACTAGAGAAGGGCGAGTGGGGCACGTGCCCTGGATGCCTTGGCAGGCCCAGGAGAGGGGGGCACCGCCGGCGGCCTGAACATCATGCCCCACTCGCCCCCGTCACGCTGAAATGTGAGGGGAGGAGAGCGCAGCGTCTCTCCCTCCCCTCACCGCCGCTGCCAGCACTAGCATGTGTCCGGTCTCCGGCGTTAGCCAATCAGCAGCTGTGGCTCCTGAGTGGCTGTCAGTCCGAAAGCTCTGATAGGTTTACGAACCGGTGCCTCATTTGAGATATCCGCCGCCGGAGACCGGACTTCACTGAGTATTGAGGGACAGGAGAGGTGTGCACTGCGCTCTCCTCCCCTCACATAGCAGCAACAACAGAGGTAGCGGTGAACAGCAGGGGGGGTTCACTGTGGGGCAATGTGTATCTGGCACTGTAGGGCAATGTGTATCTAGCACTGTGGGCCAATATGTATCTGGCACTGTGGGGTAATGTGTATCTGGCACTGTGGGCAGAGGCATAACTAGAGAAGGGCGAGTGGGGCACGTGCCCTGGATGCCTTGGCAGGCCCAGGAGAGGGGGGCACCGCCGGCGGCCTGAACATCATGCCCCACTCGCCCCCGTCACGCTGAAATGTGAGGGGAGGAGAGCGCAGCGTCTCTCCCTCCCCTCACCGCCGCTGCCAGCACTAGCATGTGTCCGGTCTCCGGCGTTAGCCAATCAGAGCTTGCGGACCGGCTCCTGATTGGCTGCCGGTCCGCGAGCTCTGATTGGCTAGCGAACCGGCGCCACACAGCCGCCGAAGACCTGGAGCGATGTGGGGAAGGAGAGGCGCTGCGCTCTCCTTCCCTCACATTCATAGCAGCACAAGCGGTGAGTGACCGGGGGGACGACTCGGTGGAGCACAGTGGGGCATGTATCTGGCACAGTGGGGCATATATCTGGCACAGTGGGGCATGTAACTGGCACAGTGGGTCATGTATCTGGCACAGTGGGGCATGTATCTGGCACAGTGGGGCATGTAACTGGCACAGTGGGGCATGTATCTGGCACAGTGGGGCATGTATCTGGCACAGTGGGGCATGTATCTGGCACAGTGGGGCATGTAACTGGCACTGTGGGGCATGTAACTGGCACAGTGGGGCATGTATCTGGCACAGTGGGGCATGTATCTGGCACAGTGGGGCATGTAACTGGCACAGTGGGGCATGTATCTGGCACAGTGGGGTATGTAACTGGCACTGTGGGGCATGTATCTGGCACAGTGAGTGGGGCATGTATCTGGAACAGTGGGGCATGTAACTGGCACAGTGGGGCATGTATCTGGCACAGGGGGGCATGTATCTGGCACAAAAAAACTGAAATCAAGCGCTCTGTCACTCTAATCAATATGCTGCCAGTAACATAGGGCTACTCACCCCTATTAGATTAAAAAATCAATCAAGAAACAAAGGAACTGGTACAGCGCATAAAGATTAGAACTAAAGAAAAATTTATTAAAATACATAAAACATGTATATAATATACAATTTGTACCACTGGCCGGCCAACGTACTAATTCAATACTGTATTTATAAACAGACTAGATACAACATGTAACGTGACATAATACTCTGTGTCCACTTGTAATTTTTAGCAACACATGCTGTGATAGTTAAAATGTAGCTTTTCTGATGTTTACTGAAGCTTAATAGCACACAGAGTTCTCCCTTGTATAACTATAGAACAGTCACTTTTAGGAAAAAGAAGAACTTTTTCTTCACAATAAATGAGAGCTTAGGAGCTGTTTAACTGTCCCATTTAGATAGCCAGAAATCCGTTGGTAAAGTGAAACTGTGCTTCCTATAAAAGCGTGTCTGGCCAGACAATTAAACAATAACGATCTCACCACTCCTGCTTGTGGACTCTTTCACCAAGAGTGTCCTCCCCGGCTGCTGGTGCTTTAACCTTTATCATGCAGTCATCTCTAGGGGATCATAAATAGAGGTGAAGAATCCGTGGAGCGTTATAGCTGGCTAGCGAGATCTCCGGATACAGTGGTGCAAACGGCAATGAAATGAGTAGATGACGCGTTTTCCCGCCTCCCTCCGGGTTCAGCGGCTTCATCAGAATGAATGAAATGCCTCCCTTCACTCTATTTAAGCTTGGCGCTTAATTGTCGAACTCCCGTCATGCTGCCGTCTCAGTCTCCTGGGCGCTTCAAGCCTCGTTTTGGCTATGGAGCGCATACCGGCTTTAGGACGTATAGCGGCTTCAAACCGCTTCGTACTTTCAATCTCGCACCTGTAATTAATCACTTATTCACTGTGTTTAAGACACAATACAGGTGGTTTGTCAATTATTAGAAGATTTTATGCACAGCTCTGAAACAATACAATCATTCCACCTGCATTACCAAGCATATAGTTTCCTTATAGAGTGTAAAGGAGGAAAAACATTATTATTTAAAATATAATGATAAAATATCCATATATAAATAATTAATTAATTAATATATATATTTTGATATGTATCTAGGAGACATGTCAAAAAAAGGATTTTTTTGAAACCTATATAAATGAAATATAATAATAAAAATAAATCTCAACATATATTCAATCAATCAATTCATGTATGCATATAAAAACATACACACATGTATGTAAATTTGGCAGAATCATCCACAAAAAGGAGATTAATAATTTATACCAACTAAATTACCTATATGTAACCATTATTTATTATTCCTTATATATAACCATTATTTGTTATTACTCTCCATATATCAATACGGGGAGGAAATAGATAAATATATGATCTTTATATGAACTTTACTCGCTTCCATTTATATTGTCTGTAACAGATCTAATATCCAGTATATATTTCTTGTGTATATGCATAAACAACTGTATATATGCACACACATCAACAAATGTATGCAAATGTATATCCATGTGTCCACACAGACATCCAAAAAAAGAAGAAAGGAAAGAGAGGAAAAACCAGCTGTAAAGTATACATAGTAAATCATAATGAACAAGAGAGAGGAGATTCCATATATAACAAATATATATAGAAAAAAATAGTATAATAATATGTATGAGGGGTCATTTTTCTATGAACAAAATAAATTCCCTCTTAGAACTACCAAGACACGGGACTTTAGTCTAAACAAAGGGGGAGAAGAAGCAAATAAGGAGAGAAGAAAAAAGAAGGGATAAGACTCTAGATGTTATTTAACTCAATAGCATCATTGAGTCCATTTGGGACCATAGAGTCTAATCTAAATATCCAAAACGCCTCGCGTCTGCATAGTCTACCAAACCTATCTCCCCCTCTGTTTGTTTTCTTCACCTGTTCAATGGCTATTACTGATACACTCTTCATATCACCGTTCTGACAGGATGTGATATGATTCGACAAGGGATGTAGTTTATTACCGCTCTGTATATTTCGTTTGTGTTCCATGTATCTAACGTGAAGAGTACGGATTGTTCGTCCTACATATTGTTTCCCACATTTACAGCTCAAGATATAGATAACATAGGAAGATTGACAGTTTAAAAAATCCTTAATTTCAAATCTATCCCCAGAGATGGAAGAGAAGAATTCTGTAGTTTTCCTTGGCGAGTTGATACACATAAAACACCTACTGTTCCCACATCTATGATAACCCAAAGGTTTCTTTGGAAGCCATGATTTATCCATAGCTGGTTCTTTTGCCATTACAAAATGGCTCTGGACTAATTTAGTTTTAAGATTCTCAGACCTCCTAAAAGTCACCTTTCCCTGTGGGTTTATTTCATCTTTAAGGATATCATCTTGCAATAAAATGGGTGTATTCTTTTTTATGATATTTCTAATTTCTTTGGCACAGCCATTAAACTGGGTAATAAAACCTATATTCTTCTCTTCTCTACTAGGGTCTTTGATCTGTCGTGTATGTCCCATTTGTAACAATGACTGTCTATCTATAGAGTTAACTTCTTCATATGCCTTCTTAATAATTTCCTCAGGGTACCCTTGTCCTGAAAAAGTACTCATCAATTTAGTGGCTTGTTGTTGATATGTAGTTTCTAGAGTGCAATTCCGTTTTGTACGAATTAGCTGACTTTTAGGTATATTGTTTTTCCAAGTATTTAAATGTGAACTTTCATAATTAAGATATTTGTTTTTATCGACTGGTTTTTTATAAGTCTCTGTTACCAGTCTATTATCTATCACCGAGAGTGTGATATCCAAATAATTAATTTGTGTTAAACTAAAAGTGGCAGTGAAATTTAAACCAAAATTATTATCATTAAGACTAGTGATAAAAGATTGTATAGAGTCTAAATCCCCATTCCAAATAATAAACAAATCATCTAGAAGACGTACATAGAGGACCAGGTTCGCCTCGTAGCGTTCAACCCACACATGGTCGTCCTCAAAGGCGCCCATGTATAGGTTCGCATAACTCGGGGCGAACCTGGTCCCCATAGCAGTCCCCCGTGTTTGTAAATAATACCGTGAATCAAAAGTGAAATAATTGTGCTCTAAAATAAATTTAATGGATGAAATCAAAAAGTCACATAGAGGGTCTGATAGATGGTTTCTCCTATGAATACAATCCTCTATTGCTCTTATACCGAGATTATGGGGTATATTGGAATACAATGACTCTACGTCTAGAGTTAATAAGTAATAATTTTCTTTCCATGATATAGAGTTTATTTTATTTAAAAAATGTTTGGTGTCTTTAATGTAAGACTTCAGACTCTCTACGTGACTCTGTAAATAAAAATCAACATAAGCAGATAAATTATTAGTGAGAGAACCCACACCCTAAATAATAGGACGCCCTGGTGGTTGGTGAAGTGACTTGTGAATCTTGGGCAAATAATAAAAAGTGGGAGTGACAGGATACTTATTAAATAAAAACCAAAAAGTTTCTTTGGATATCACACCCTCGGTGAGAGCAAAATCCAATAACAAAATCCATATAAAGATCATATATTTATCTATTTCCTCCCCGTATTGATATATGGAGAGGAATAACAAATAATGGTTATATATAAGGAATAACAAATAATGGTTATATATAAGGAATAATAAATAATGGTTACATATGTTATGAGCCACGGCTGTGGCTCATTCCTGTTTTGCATTTTGTTAGGTATTTCATGTTTATTAGTTGTCTTGCATGCCAGGATTTCCTGTTGCTCTGTTTTAGTATGCTCTTGTCTGCTGCCGCTGGTTAGTCTGTGTAATTGCAGCTTGTTCCATGTGTTCAGCCTCACCTGGCTGCTGATTGCATTTTGTCAGTTGGAATCATGCAGTGGGCCAGCTGCTCTGGATTGTTTAATTAGGACTCTCTGTTAAAAGCACTCCCAGGACTCCTCACAGACGCCGGTGATAGCTTCCTGTTTGCCTGATTCTGCTGCAGAGAGAGTTCCCAGTCCCGGTCTGTTCGTTTGTTCCTGTTCTCAGTGATCCTGTACTCGGAAGTTACCATCTGTTCCTGGAGTCTGATTGAGCACCTTTTACATCTGGTGGTGTTCGTGAGTCGCGGCGCAGCCGTGTGTTGCGGCTTGTCCGCTATTATTTATTATTTTGTTTATATTGTGTTCTGGAGCTTTGCGGAGGATTCCGCTTCCACAAGATCCACTCTGGTGTCCAGCGGTGCCGGATAGGAGTGTCGGATCAGTGGATCTTTGGTTGTCCTTTTCCCTGGCGGCTAGTCCGCACATACCTTTTGATTTAGTTAAGTTAGCTTGTAACCCCTGGCTTGGTTGCTTAGTCAGAGGGCCCCTTGTTATCACCCTGTCTCGGACTTCCCCTTGTCTCCCATTAAGACCTGCGGGGGCATCGGGGTTGGGCAGACATAATCCGCCCTTCGAACGCGGCTGCCATGGGCTCAAGCAACCATAGTCTCGCAGGGGATTTCTGATAACACGGGCGAGACAACGGAGTTAGGGTGCCAGGGGTTACTAGGCTTTCCAGCTCCCACAACCTGTATTTCATTCCTGTACTCAGATCTCTGCCATAAGATCTTCTCCAGTCTGGAGTACAGGAATCGTAACATTATCACCGGCCATACCACAAAAAAGAAATAAAACTTTTTTTTTCTTTTTTGGCCCAGTCCAGTGTCTAGTCTAGAATCCAGTCCTGTCTAGAATTCAGTGTGCAGAATCCAATCCGGTGTTTAGAATCCAGTCCTGTATAGAATTCAGTGTGCAGACTCCAGTCCGGTGTTTAGAATCCAGTCCGGTGTTTAGAATCCAGTCCGGTGTTTAGAATCCAGTCCGGTGTTTAGAATCCAGTCCGGTGTTTAGAATCCAGTCCGGTGTTTAGTATCCAGTCCGGTGTTTAGAATCCAGTCCGGTGTTTAGAATCCAGTCCGGTGTTTAAAAAAAAAATAAAAAAATACAAAAAAAAAGTCTTGCCTTGCCTTGCCTAGCCTTGTCTTGTCTAGTTTTAAATCCTCCTATGTCTACTATGCAAGCCCTGCAGGCATCTCTCGCAGCCCTGAACTCTGTATTCAGTGCTTTGAGACCAGAGCGACTAGAAGCTTTTCAGCAATCCCTAAAGCAACTGCAAAACCTTCTGACTAAAATCTTGCTTATTTTGCCAGAAGTCGTTGAGAGTACATCTATCTCTAAAGAGACTCTTGTTCACAGTATGGTGACAAGAGAATCCTCTGGTTTAATTGAAGAGAAAAAGTTTAAAAGTTTTCTGCGGCCCAGGCTCTCAGAAGAGGAGCGTCTGCGTCGCAGAAACTTAAACTTATGCCTATATTGTGGGGGTTTAGGCCATTATCTGCAGACCTGTGAGTTGCGCAAGCCAAAGTGTGGTGACGAGTCTTGCCCTCTGTCCAAGTTGAGTCATGATACAAGACCTACTCCTGTCTCTACTGTGGCAGAGGTACTTGTCACACAACCCACACAAAAAAGCTCTCTGTCCTATAATTGGGGTCCTTGGGCAAGGGAGCCCCATTATAGATTCAGGAATCAAAAGAGAATGTTTCTCTCCTCTCTTGAGGTTCCTGTGGAAGCGGAGTTGCAAGTCCCTGGAGTGGTGCCCGTAGCTCAGGGTCCTGGAGTGGTGCCCGTAGCCCAGGGTCCTGGAGTGGTGCCCGTAGCCCAGGGTCCTGGAGTGGTGCCCGTAGCCCAGGGTCCTGGAGTGGTGCCCGTAGCCCAGGGTCCTGGAGTGGTGCCCGTAGCCCAGGGTCCTGGAGCGGTGCCCGTAGCCCAGGGTCCTGGAGCGGTGCCCGTAGCCCAGGGTCCTGGAGCGGTGCCCGTAGCCCAGAGTGCTGGAGCGGTACCCGATGCCCAGAGTGCTGGAGCGGTACCCGATGCCCAGAGTGCTGGAGCGGTACCCGATGCCCAGAGTGCTGGAGCGGTACCCGATGCCCAGAGTGCTGGAGCGGTACCCGATGCCCAGAGTGCTGGAGCGGTACCCGATGCCCAGAGTGCTGGAGCGGTACCCGATGCCCAGAGTGCTGGAGCGGTACCCGATGCCCAGAGTGCTGGAGCGGTACCCGATGCCCAGAGTGCTGGAGCGGTACCCGATGCCCAGAGTGCTGGAGCGGTACCCGATGCCCAGAGTGCTGGAGCGGTACCCGATGCCCAGAGTGCTGGAGCGGTACCCGATGCCCAGAGTGCTGGAGCGGTACCCGATGCCCAGAGTGCTGGAGCGGTACCCGATGCCCAGAGTGCTGGAGCGGTACCCGATGCCCAGAGTGCTGGAGCGGTACCCGATGCCCAGAGTGCTGGAGCGGTACCCGATGCCCAGAGTGCTGGAGCGGTACCCGATGCCCAGAGTGCTGGAGCGGTACCCGATACCCAAGCTTATAGAGGGAAATCAAATATTGTAGCTCAGGTTTCCATACCAGAAGGGGTCTCAGAAGCTGTTACCCCAGGTAGGGACTTGAGGAGCGCAACCCCAGAAAGGGTATCTAAAACCATAGTTCTTGAAGGGAACTCGAGAAGCAAAACCCCAGAAGGGATCTTTGAAGTAATATCCCCAAGTGGGGTCTCGAGAGACGCAGCCCCAAAGAAGGGTCTAGAAGTCGATTCCCCAGGAAAGAACTTAAGAAGCATAGCATTAATGGAGGATCTGAACGTTATTGCTTCAGCAAAAGTCCCGGAAGTCATAGTCACGGAAGAACTTTCGATAATTATCGACTCAGAGAGGGAGGCCGGTGGCCCGATCCCAGTCAGGGAGGCCAACGGCCCGGTCCCAGTAAAAGAATCCGAGGTGCTGACCCCAGCGGGGTTCCCGGAGGCCACTGCCCCAGCGGGGTTCCCGGAGGCCACTGCCCCAGCGGGGTTCCCGGAGGCCACTGCCCCAGCGGGGTTCCCGGAGGCCACTGCCCCGGGTGGGGTTCAGGAAGTCACTGCCCCGGGTGGGGTTCAGGAAGTCACTGCCCCGGGTGGGGTTCAGAAAGTCACTGCCCCGGGTGGGGTTCAGAAAGTCACTGCCCCGGGTGGGGTTCAGAAAGTCACTGCCCCGGGTGGGGTTCAGAAAGTCACTGCCCCGGGTGGGGTTCAGAAAGTCACTGCCCCGGGTGGGGTTCAGAAAGTCACTGCCCCGTGTGGGGTTCAGAAAGTCACTGCCCCGTGTGGGGTTCAGAAAGTCACTGCCCCGTGTGGGGTTCAGAAAGTCACTGCCCCGGGTGGGGTTCAGAAAGTCTCAGCCCCGGGTGGGGTTCAGAGAGTCTCAGCCTCGAGTAAGGTCAATAGTGACCAGGTCCTAGCAAAGCACTCCAGTCAGTCAGATGAAAAGGAAACAGATCCTGACTCTGATATTTCAACATCCATAACCTTTGATGGGGACTTCGCCCAATTTATGGCGCTTTTCAAACACTATTACACTATTATGTTGTCTAGACCATTTCTGGGCATCACTTCAGAAAACCTTGGGCTCTATCTGATTTATTCTTTTAGAGGAGAGCCTTCTGAGTGGGCAACCAGCCTAATGAAAGCTGAAGATCCCATTCTTCAGGATCCCCAAGCATTCTGTGATGCAATTGTTAAAAGATACGGTTCCAAAGAAATTGGTTCAGGTTCCTCTAAGTCACCCGTCTTGTCTGCTGAGAGTCCACCAAATACTGTAAACTCGGCACAAGAGTCCCAGCCCGTTGCTTTGACTGCAGGATGTGCTTTTCTGACTTCTTCTTCTAATAATAGTACTTTACCAGAAAGTTCAGCTCCCAAGGGTAAGAGACCTGTCTCTGATTTGAACGCAGCCTTGCTGGGTGGTACCATCAGTTCAGACAATGTTTGGGGAATTACCTTGGTCAGACCTAAAGAGCTTTGTAAAAAGAAGAAGAAGAAAAAGAAATAATTTTTGACTCTTGCCTTGATAAAAAAAAAAAAGAGAGATTTTTTTTTTTTCCTTGTCTTGTGTCCAGTGGCCACCATCAAGGGGAGGGCACTGTTACAAGTTGTTGCTACAGCTTGTTTTTTGTTTTCTTGTCTGTTAGACCAGTGTGTCAGGTTTTTTTTTTTTTTTTTTTTTGTATCCCTTGTTCTGGATAGTCTGAATATTGGGGTCTTTTGACCCCTCCTCAAGGGGGGGGTAATGTTATGAGCCACGGCTGTGGCTCATTCCTGTTTTGCATTTTGTTAGGTATTTCATGTTTATTAGTTGTCTTGCATGCCAGGATTTCCTGTTGCTCTGTTTTAGTATGCTCTTGTCTGCTGCCGCTGGTTAGTCTGTGTAATTGCAGCTTGTTCCATGTGTTCAGCCTCACCTGGCTGCTGATTGCATTTTGTCAGTTGGAATCATGCAGTGGGCCAGCTGCTCTGGATTGTTTAATTAGGACTCTCTGTTAAAAGCACTCCCAGGACTCCTCACAGACGCCGGTGATAGCTTCCTGTTTGCCTGATTCTGCTGCAGAGAGAGTTCCCAGTCCCGGTCTGTTCGTTTGTTCCTGTTCTCAGTGATCCTGTACTCGGAAGTTACCATCTGTTCCTGGAGTCTGATTGAGCACCTTTTACATCTGGTGGTGTTCGTGAGTCGCGGCGCAGCCGTGTGTTGTGGCTTGTCCGCTATTATTTATTATTTTGTTTATATTGTGTTCTGGAGCTTTGCGGAGGATTCCGCTTCCACAAGATCCACTCTGGTGTCCAGCGGTGCCGGATAGGAGTGTCGGATCAGTGGATCTTTGGTTGTCCTTTTCCCTGGCGGCTAGTCCGCACATACCTTTTGATTTAGTTAAGTTAGCTTGTAACCCCTGGCTTGGTTGCTTAGTCAGAGGGCCCCTTGTTATCACCCTGTCTCGGACTTCCCCTTGTCTCCCATTAAGACCTGCGGGGGCATCGGGGTTGGGCAGACATAATCCGCCCTTCGAACGCGGCTGCCATGGGCTCAAGCAACCATAGTCTCGCAGGGGATTTCTGATAACACGGGCGAGACAACGGAGTTAGGGTGCCAGGGGTTACTAGGCTTTCCAGCTCCCACAACCTGTATTTCATTCCTGTACTCAGATCTCTGCCATAAGATCTTCTCCAGTCTGGAGTACAGGAATCGTAACAACATATAGGTAATTTAGTTGGTATAAATTATTAATCTCCTTTTTGTGGATGATTCTGCCAAATTTACATACATGTGTGTATGTTTTTATATGCATACATGAATTGATTGATTGAATATATGTTGAGATTTATTTTTATTATTATATTTCATTTATATAGGTTTAAAAAAAAATCCTTTTTTTACATGTTTCCTAGATACTTATCAAAATATATATATGAATTAATTAATTATTTATATATGGATATTTTATCATTATATTTTAAATAATAATGTTTTTCCTCCTTTACACTCTATAAGGAAACTATATGCTTGGTAATGCAGGTGGAATGATTGTATTGTTTCAGAGCTGTGCATAAAATCTTCTAATAATTGACAAACCACCTGTATTGTGTCTTAAACACAGTGAATAAGTGATTAATTACAGGTGTGAGATTGAAAGTACGAAGCGGTCTGAAGCCGCTATACGTCCTAAAGCCGGTATGCGCTCCATAGCCAAAACGAGGCTTGAAGCGCCCAGGAGACTGAGACGGCAGCATGACGGGAGTTCGACAATTAAGCGCCAAGCTTAAATAGAGTGAAGGGAGGCATTTCATTCATTCTGATGAAGCCGCTGAACCCGGAGGGAGGCGGGGAAACGGGTCATCTACTCATTTCATTGCCGTTTGCACCACTGTATCCGGAGATCTCGCTAGCCAGCTATAACGCTCCACGGATTCTTCATCTCTATTTATGATCCCCCAGAGATGACTGCATGATAAAGGTTACAGCACCAGCAGCCGGGGAGGACACTCTTGGTGAAAGAGTCCACAAGCAGGAGTGGTGAGATCGTTATTGTTTAATTGTCTGGCCAGACACGCTTTTATAGGAAGCACAGTTTCACTTTACCAACGGATTTCTGGCTATCTAAATGGGACAGTTAAACAGCTCCTAAGCTCTCATTTATTGTGAAGAAAAAGTTCTTCTTTTTCCTAAAAGTGACTGTTCTATAGTTATACAAGGGAGAACTCTGTGTGCTATTAAGCTTCAGTAAACATCAGAAAAGCTACATTTTAACTATCACAGCATGTGTTGCTAAAAATTACAAGTGGACACAGAGTATTATGTCACGTTACATGTTATATCTAGTCTGTTTATAAATACAGTATTGAATTAGTACGTTGGCCGGCCAGTGGTACAAATTGTATATTATATACATGTTTTATGTGTTTTAATAAATGTATCTGGCACAGTGGGGCCATGTAACTGGCACTGTGGGGCAATGTAACTGGCACTGTGGGGCAATGTATCTTGCACTGTGGGGCATGTATCTGGCACTGTGGGGCATGTATCTGACACTGTGGGGCATGTATCTGACACTGTGGGGCATTGTATCTGGCACTGTGGGGCATTGTATCTGGCACTGTGGGGCAATGCAACTGGCACTGTGGTACAATGTATCTGGCACTGTGGGGCATGTATCTGGCACTGTGGGGCATGTATCCGGCACTGTGGGGCAAGTATCCGGCACTGTGGGGCATTGTATCTGGCACTGTGGGGCAATGTAACTGGCAATGTTGGGCATGTATCTGGCACTGTGGGGCAATGTAACTGGCACTGTGGGGCAATGTATCTGGCACTGTGGGGCAATGTATCTGGCACTGTGGGGCATGTATCTGGCACTGTGGGGCATGTATCCGGCACTGTGGGGCATTGTATCCGGCACTGTGGGGCAATGTAACTGGCACTGTGGGGCAATGTATCTGGCACAGTGGGGCATGTATCTGGCACTGTGGGGCATGTATCCGGCACTGTGGGGCATTGTATCCGGCACTGTGGTGCATTGTATCCTGCACTGTGGGGCAATGTAACTGGCACTGTGGGGCAATGTATCTGGCACTGTGGGGCATGTATCCGGTACTGTGGGGCATTGTATCTGGCACTGTGGGGCAATGTAACTGGCACTGTGGGCCATTTTCAGTGGCCACACCCCTTCTGGAGTGTGGCCACGCCCATTTTTTCGGCGCTCGCACATGCCTTTTTTGGTGTGTTTTTTTTTTTAGGGGGGGAGGGGGCGCCATTTTCCATCTTGCCCTGGGCTCCGAAAACCCTAGCTACGCCTCTGACTGTGGGGCAATGTGTATCTGGCACTGTGGGACATATGTGTATCTGGCACTGTAGGAGCATATCTGGCACTGGGGGCATATGTGTATCTGGCACTGTGGGAGCATATCTGGCACTGTGGGGGCATATATGGAACTGCTGGGGGCATTTGTGTATTTGGCACTGTGGGGCATTTGTGTAGCTGGTACTGTGGGGCATTTGTGTATCTGGCACTGTGGGGCATTGGGCATATCAAGCACTGTAGGAGCATATCTGGCACAGTGAGGCCGTATCTGGCACTGTGGGGGCATATGTGTATCTGGCACTATTGGGGTCATATGTGTATTTGGCCCCCCATATGTGTATCACGCCCCCATGTTCATTGGCCACGCCCCATGTGGTATTTGGCCACACCCATTTTTGGCAGAGTGCACACAGTATCGCTAAGACATTTTTTTCTACTTGCACCACTGCTGTTAATCAACTGACGTCAGCAGTCGTTCTACATCTGACGGCCCGGGGCCCCTACTCCACATGAGCAGTACGGGTCAGATGCATGTGCAATGTACTGAACATCGGGACATTGTGCCTGTAGCTACGCTACCATCAGAACCTGAATCAGGCCCCATGAACATAGATTTTGTTTTCACAATCACCCTGACATGCTTATTGCGAAGAAGGCAAGTATGAGGTAATCTGCTCAGTTGGCTAACTGACCCTTAATAATCACTGGAGATATGTACAGTAATACCCCTTTCACATCTCCAATGCCGGATCGCACCCGGGAATTGGAAACGGGTCATTCCCAGATGGGATCCGGCATTGGAGCCTCTGCGCTGATTTCCCGACCCGGCAATATGCCAGGTTGGTTGCCACAGCAGCGGGGGGGCGGAGCCGGCAGCGGGGGCAGGGGTGGAGGTGGCGCAGGGAGATGAGCTTATCTCAGCGCCGCCTCTCCGTATGTAGTAAACGGGTCCTGGGTTGCATCAACCCGGGAACCCGTTTACTCTGCCACTGACCCGTTATTCAACCCAGGAAAACCTTTTTTTATTACCCTGGTTGAATTACTCGGTCAGGCGACCCGGGAATTCTCCAAGGCCCGTTTCACATCGCACACTGACCCGTGTCGACCCGGCAATATGCCGGGTCGATATTGGGTTATTTTTGCGATGTGAAAGGAGTATAAGAAGGATTGATTGTGCAATGCTAGAATTACTTTGCAAGGGAATTCATAGAAATGATACCCCTTTCAGATTGGCTGAGCCAGGCTGCACCCGGGAATTTGTACACTGGTGCTTCCCGGGTGCGACCTGGCTTGAGATCCCATTCAGACTTGCAGCCCGACCTAGCATATTGCCGGGTTGGTGATGTCACTGCCGACGCTACAGGAGGCTGTGCTTGGAGATTATCATCTTTTAACGCCACCTCCTCCTATGCAGAGTACGGGTGCCGGGTCACCTTGACCGTTCATACTGCACCACATCCTGGGTAGATTCCGGCTTCAACCCAGGTCGCGACCTGGGATGAAATGGCAGGACGGACGCTCAAACCGGGATATTCCTTCAGGATCCTTTTAGATTAAGCAAAATCCTGTGTTGATGCGCATTCGCGTGCAATAACCTAGAAGATTTCTGGTGGTCTGAAAGGGGTAATACTGACATTATGCAAAATGTCAAAAGTGCCTCACCTTTCAAACCAGCCATCAGCTACACTACACTAAAGTCACCCCAACTACTGTATCTGATGCAACACACTAATTACATCTTTACCAATGTAGTGAAGGAAATAATGGCCCTCCACTCCGAGTTGTTCGCTCGCAAGGCGATTTTAGAAGTATTGCACACGCTAAGCCGCCGCCTACTGGGAGTGAATCTTAGCTTCTTAAAATTGCGAACGAAAGATTCGCAATATTGCGATTACACATCTCGTAGCAGTTTCAGAGTAGCTCCAGACTTACTCGGCATCTGCGATCAGTTCAGTGCTTATCGTTCCTGGTTTGACGTCACAAACACACCCAGCGTTCGCCCAGACACTCCTCCGTTTCTCCAGCCACTCCCGCGTTTTTTCCGGAAACGGTAGCGTTTTTTCCCACACGCCCATAAAACGGCCTGTTTCCGCCCAGTAACACCCATTTCCTGTCAATCACATTACGATCGCCAGAACGATGAAAAAGCCGTGAGTAAAAATCCTAACTGCATAGCAAATTTACTTGGCGCAGTCGCAGTGCGGAAATTGCGCATGCGCATTAAGCGGAAAATCGCTGCGATGCGAAGATTTTTACCGAGCGAACAACTCGGAATGAGGGCCTATGTGTACACCTTTATTTTACTCTCAGTAGAAGTCAGTTAAACCTCCTAGCAGGTGATGGGCTTGACTAAGCATAAGAAACACATTTAGCATTACCCACCAAAACAAAAACGCAGACACTGGATTTAGCGTTAAAAGGTCACAGCTTTTATTATGTGAATAAATGCAAATAAAAAAAAGCATTGCAGACAACAGCTACAAAAACCTGGATTGTGGAGAACCCACAGCCACTTAATTGGCCAGCCAGAAGTGGTCTCTCTTCAGTGATGTGCTTAGGTCCCCCCTCATGAGCAGGGTAACTTGTTTGACTTAAAAGTGGAAGTGCCCCACAACCACCTGTGGCCTCTGAAGAGCAATGCTTTCCCACCAGGGTTCTAAAAGAGCACACTACCCTTGTGACCTTGATACCGATCAACTACAGAAATGAAAGCAGCCACATCAGAAACAAAACAAAACTGGTCTTACTCAGGTGCAGCTCATCAGACCGATACAGAAGTACAGCCACAGAATGAATCCGGGGTGAAAAATACAATGCCACCCAGTTGCAAAAAACACTTGGACATTACAGCTTTCAACCTGTGCCTCGCCCTTTCTGTGGACTGGACACACTCTCATAAGGGACACTTCCAAACCCGCCTTGGCTTAATATTGGTCCACAACTCAAACAGTATCCCACCAATGCTGAAACTCTTACATTTCTGATTTACAGTAGGGAGGCATTTATCAAAGCCTGGAGACCGATAAAATTGTGAAAAATTGAGATAAAGTACCAACCAATCACCTCCTAACTGCCATTTTTTAAGCACAGCCTGTAAAATGTAAGGCAGAAATTGATTGGCTAATACTTTATCACTGAAAATGTTATCTCTCTCCAAGCTTTAATAATACCCTCCATAATGTGAAGTTAGATCAATCCCCTTATGCTTCCCCACATCATTACCCTCTTAGAGTGCTATCAGCCACTGAGGGACCTCCCAGTGATACACCATAGAGACAAACAACTCCAGATAACCTTCCCACTGTAACCCGCAAACATGAGCCAGTGAACCAGCCAAACACCAAGAAAAACAAAAGTCCTCTGTGCCAAGCAATGACACTTGGCCCAATAAATAGAAGACTACCTCATAAACGATACTTCATCCAAGGACCCCAAATTAAACACCAAACAGGAAACACGGAGAGCCCTCCTATGGCCGGCTTATTAATTTCAGCAATGCAACAGATAGTGATGTCATACCACTAGCTACAGCCTAGGTGCTTATATGCGCTCGCTCTCAGCCCTCTGTTGAATCCCTTATATATATCCAAATATATACTTAAACTAATTTTTATGTACCCCAGATTTTAATAAGAGCACTTATTTTGCTGGAAAAAAAAATCGCTTTCTATAATTTTTTAACATTTTAAAAAAAAAATGCATATACCATTTGAACCAATTTACTTACACCAAAATAGTTTTATTATGTCCATTAATAGACTTCTATAATGTTTTCCTTTGTTAGTTTGGCTGTTTTGGGGTACAAGCATATTTCCCCATTTTCTCCTATACTTATCTCTGGTTTTGCCATCTAGAATTATCATGCAAATCCAGTTTTTGCCACTTTGCAAAAGGATAGGTGCGAAAAACAGGGGCGTGCAGCCTGCGATAAGCTGATTTTTCAGGAGATACAGTAGGTACGATAAATTTTGCCGCAGTCACAGATCACGTGATCGCACCTAATAGGTTACCACCCTTTGAGTCCTGCAGGAGAAAAGCCCTATATAAATTATTATTATTAAACTGGAGTCTCTGGACCTGCCCTACCAGGTAAATCACTGCTAGTGTCATCATGAGGAATGTCAATGTCGACACTGCAGGCATGTCAACAATACCTACAATATGAACATGTCAACATTATGAATAAAACATAATACTGTAGATTAGTTATCTGCCTCTGTCTCTCCAGCATACTTGCCTACTCTCCTGGAATGGCCGGGAGACTCCCGAAAATCGGGTGACCCTCCCGGCCCCCCGGAAGAGCAGGCAAGTCTCCCGATTTCAGGGGTCCCCCCCTGCCCGGCCACCCACTTAGCAAGTAAAGTCCGGGCAGGCCACGCCCCCTGCTGTATAATGCCGGTAATAGCAGCATTACGCAGCGGGGGGCGTGGCTTACATAACGCGATCCCGCAGCCACGCCCCTGTTCCGCCTCCACCATGCCCCATTCCGCCTCTGGCCCGCCACCCTCTGCACGTCACGTCACTGCCCGCCCCCCTGCTGAGCCGACCTGGCTGCTCTCTCCCAGAGAGAGCAGCCATAAAGTCGGCACGCATGCTCTCCAGACTTTCCAATTGCAGACACATCCCCGCACAGCTTAGGTAACTTGTCAGAGTGCAATGAAAAGGAGACAGTTGCTTAGTTAAGTAATAAACACTTCATATATTGCAGGCATTTAGCTAATTGATATACAAGCTTTACTATGTTTTAACACCCTACAGTGGATTTACTAGCTTTACTTAATTGTTTTTTTTATTACACTTTAGTCATATTAACTGCCTTTTATATTAGTAATAAATAATTGATATACTGTAAAATAAATATTAATTTAAAAGCACAAAAAAAAGGCTTTTATTTAAAGTATATCTGAGCAAGCCACCACTAATAGTAGACATAATACGTGAAAGGCTAATATGCATTATTAAAATCTGCATTCCTAACTAATTGCTTTTTGCAACAGTGTATTGCTATTAGTGTGCTTTAAAGGATAATAAATGGTGAATGACATTCTTTTCATTTCTATATGCAAAATCTTGCCGTTACAGTACTGACTTGTTCCGTTACATTTTCTCTATAACAATCAGTTGCCAATTATAGAAATGAGACATCTGGATACAGTCATGTAATTACAGCCGAGGTTCATCATATATTAGTTTTATAAAGAAAAAACAGTTCATTGAGAGAATTTCAGGCATTTTGAGATAAATATAAGGTATGATTCATATAAGCTATTGATACTCCAGTTACCGACAGAGTAGGGCACCAAGTCACTGACAGTATCATATATGTTTACTTGGCTCATCTGATGAACAGAAACAATTTCAGTTGAAATTGCCATAATATTGGAGTTCAGTGAATTTAAATCCTAGAAAGCACAATAGGCATATTACAGGATTGGTGCAGACATTTTGGGTAATAACTTCCACAGGTTATATATTCCATCCACAAAAGGTCAGTCAGATGTCTTGGGCACACTACGTAGGATTACCCAGAATGGGTGGTTGCAGCGTCCTAACGCTCGGAGTAGGGTCCCACCATAACCTTCAAGTCCATGTATTCTTCATCCCATCCATGGGCAAATGTTGGGTGCACAACAGGGGGTTATACTGTGGAAGGTAAGCCATACACGGACCTGAGGCACATATGTGAAAACTGACACGTGTTGTGGTATGATATACCCTGTATGAATAAACCCAGGTGAAAAACATCCTGCCCACGGAGGATGCACTTCAGTGGAGGTATAGAACACACTCACACCATACAGTGGGGCGAAAGTACATGGCAAAAAGCAGGGAACAGCAAATACAGCAAACAGTGATGCAGTTCGGGCATAATCTGTGGTGGGACCGAGTACTGGCTGACGGAGGTGGCAGTATCAGCAAGTGGCAGTATCAGACAGGTACTGTAACACAGGGTAAAATAGCATCCAAAATTAATTAGTAGGGTCCAGCAGTTTATGGTAAAATAGCCCCTGTAAAGCCCTGAGATGTTTCTGTGGCCCTAAGGAAGAGACTGCTGGTGCATTGGCAGGGAGCACAGGAGCTTCGGACGCCAATACATACTGCCAGATGTGGTAGTTGCAAACACCCCAGTGCAGTAAGGTGGAGGATGTCTGTTGTTAGCTGGAGACATTTGGGTAGGTAGAGTAGAGCGCTGCAGTAGGCAGGTGGCCAGGCAGAGGATTTGGAAGCATGATAGTGAGCACCTTTATTCCTACCTTCGGGTGCAGCCACAGGGTCCAGCAGTAGATGCAAGCAGGAGCTAGCAGCAAATGAGCAGTGGCAAGATGGCAGCTTCCATCTGGCAATTGGCTCTGGCTACCCGCTCACCTCATCTCAGGGGCTCTCCTTGGGCAGCATGGACCGGTGCATATCTTAGGGGGCTCAGCGTGCAGAGCTTGAAATCGGGTGGTGAGCCCATGATGTTGGCGGTTGGCCGGCGTCTCCGTGGAGGTAAACTCACTATGTTGCGGTCAGTGGGCATCTCTGGGGCATTGGTAATCAGGGCTGTAGCAGTGTCCCTGTACTGAAGGTGGTGGCTGCTCATGGGCCAGATAGTAATAAGCGAAGATGACGCACTGCAGTCTCTGGATGTATATTTTACAAAGACTGTGATTAGGAAGGCCAGACCGTGCATCACTACAAATAGGATGTACATGCTGAAGTCTGGCGGTGAGGGATGGATGACATATTTCTTAGAGAAGACGTGATGTTTGCATTCTGCAGAACATTGAAGTAATCGACTGCCCCTGAGAAAATCTCGCTGAAGAATCCCTTCCCAGTCATAGCCACATTAACTAGTGTAGAAACTCGGGCCACCACGTCTGCTTTCAGCAGGTACGCTGTCATATATAGAAGCCAGAAAATTATATAGTCAGCGTACACCAAAAATGACATGATAAGCAAGTTTCATAAGACATTGATAATCTCAAACCTTTCTTCTTGCAGCTGGTCAGGGCAAATAAGTGTTTTTTTAGGTGTTTCTCACAAATGTCTGAATATAGGATCGGATGGCACACAGCAGGGTGACAGATTTGGAGAGGACACACAGAGGCTGGAAGGCACCCACAATGTAACACAGGAAGCCCACGACTGACATGGATTTGAAGCATGTTCTTTCCCTCTGTTGAAGATCTTGATACATTTTGTATAGGGGGCTTCCAGTTCTTCATTACAGACGTCCACCATGTTGCTGAGACATGCCCAGAGTCAGACAGGCCCACAGGTGCACAGGGGAAACCCTCGGGGGGCCCTACTGTCTGGGGCCCCACCCCCTCCTCTAGGGATCAGATTTTGCACTTGAATTACACATTATGCATATGTTACATTATATTGCACAGGACTATGGTGTACTTTCTACAGCAAGGGCGGGGAACCTCCGGCCCGCGGGCCGTATAAGGGCCCTCATTCCGAGTTGATCGGTCGCAAGGCGAATTTAGCAGAGTTACACACGCTAAGCCGCCGCCTACTGGGAGTGAATCTTAGCTTCTTAAAATTGCGACCGATGTATTCGCAATATTGCAATTACTAACTACTTAGCAGTTTCAGAGTAGCTTCAGACTTACTCTGCCTGTGCGATCAGTTCAGTGCTTGTCGTTCCTGGTTGACGTCACAAACACACCCAGCGTTCGCCCAGGCACTCCCACCGTTTCTCCGGCCACTCCTGCGTTTTTTCCGGAAACGGTAGCGTTTTCAGCCACACGCCCCTGAAACGCCGTGTTTCCGCCCAGTAACACCCATTTCCTGTCAATCACATTACGATCGCCGGAGCGAAGAAAAAGCCGTGAGTAAAAATACTATCTCCATTGTAAAATTACTTGGCGCAGTCGCAGTGCGAATATTGCGCATGCGTACTAAGCGGAATTTCACTGCGATGCGATGAAAAATACCGAGCGAACAACTCGGAATGAGGGCCAAGGCCCGCAAAGCCGTTTGTTCCGGCCCATCCGCTGTTGTGTGTCAGCGAGACCCTCAGTCCGGCGGCGGTGTGTCTCAGCTGTCAGGGCAGGGAGGAGAGCACAGCTATGTCCGGCGGCAGCGGCGGGTAGGATCTCAAACCAGCCGCCGGTTCGTTAGCCAATCAGAGCTCACGTACTGGCAGCCAATCAGGAGCCGACGCTGCCGGTCCGCGAGCTCTGATTGGCTCACGAACCGGCGACTGGTTTGAGGTCCTACACGCCGCTGTCGCCCGACAGAGCTGCGCTTTCCTCCCTGCCTGGTCCGTGGTCCCTGACATGACACACACCGCTGGACAGAGCAGTAAGGGGCAGGAGAGGCGCACGCTGCGCTCTCCTCCCCTGACACATAGCAGCAGCGGTGAGCAGCACAGTGTGTGTGTGGGGGGGGGGGGCATGTGCGGGGCATTTGTGCATCTGGCACTGTGGGGGCATTTGTGTATCTGGCACTGCACTGGGATTTGTGTATCTGGGACTGCACTATTGGGGGCATAAGTGTATCACGTCCCATTTTAATTGGCCACACCCATTTTTTGGTGCACGCACTCAGTACCACTAAGGGGCATAACTACCGGGGGGCAGGGTAATTTTTAAGTTGATTATTTTTGTATGGCCCCCGAAGGATTTTATAAATATCCAAATGGCCCTTGGTAGATGATAGGTTCCTCACCCCTGTTCTACAGTGTTATTAATCTGGTACAATATCATGCATGCAGTAGCAGTAATTGCTATATATATTTATCAAGGGGCCCAGAACATGCACTGCTGGTTAGCCAAGCCTCTATGCATGGGCCCCTATCACAGCATTTCCACGGTGGGCCCTTCATTCCCCAGTCCGACACTGGATATGCCCAGACATTGCGCAGCGACCTCCTGAAATGTTTCACTCCCTCAATCATGGAGTTGAAGAATCTCCTTGCATGTTCCAAGACCAAATGCAGCTTTGTTCTGATGCTCTTCAAAAAATTCACAGCATGTAATATAACGGCTGTTTTGTCTCCTCCATAAGTTCGTTCGTCTGATTGATACTCAGTTCCAAACCACACAAGAGTGAGTCAGACACCCAGAGAAAATATCCCATGGTGTTGACGGTTGGTCCCTGCACAGCTAAGGTCAGGGCAATAAACAGCATGATGGTCTTTTCCTCTCCCTGACAGCTGTTGTGGTAATAAAGCCAATAGTGACAGGAAGGTCCCAAGCACCATAATGGACCACATGCAGAACTGGTAACTGTAGCATTTGTCAAAGAGCACTATAAAGGTATAGACTGCAGTGAGCAGGAGGCCGGTGATGAAGCCTTCACAGCTGCATAGGAAGGCCTTACACATAGTGTCCTGGATGCTACGGGCCCTCCTCTCTTTACCCATGTAATCTGAGGCGCTCACCTGTTGCAGCCTCAGGCTGCCTGGACACTGGGGCCACAGCTCACACAGCCAGGAGCAGGTACTCCTAAACCTGGAGTACACTGCCCATCACGCCAAACCTGCTTGATTATCTTCTCTCTGTACCCCTTCTGCATGATTATGTCTGCTTCCAATCATACTAATAAGTGAAAATTTTCTGACATAAAAGGCGTTAAAAGGGTTTTACAAAATGATGGCCTGGCCCCTCACCATGCCAGTACTGGTTAAGGAATTATAAAACAATTTTGGTTAAAAGAAAAGGATGGAATAAAAATACACTAACACTTGATTATTATTATTATTATTATTATTATTATTATTATTGTTGTTATTATTATTATTATTATTGTTATTATTGTTATTATTATTATTATTATTATTATTATTGTTGTTGTTATTATTATTATTATTATTGTTGTTGTTGTTGTTGTTGTTGTTATTATTATTATTATTATTATTATTGTTGTTGTTGTTGTTGTTGTTGTTGTTGTTATTATTATTATTAACAACAACAACAACAACAATAATAATAATAATAATAATAATAATAATAATAATAAATAATAATAAAAAAGAAAAATATGTTAAACCAGACAACATGTGTCCCATTTGTGGTACCGGTACCTTGCAGGAATCTAGGAGGCTATTTGAGTTTTGCTATGGGGAATGATAAAATATTTGCCTACAGTTTTTTAGATCTCTCCTATGTGCTCGGAGCAGTCTCCTTCAGTCAGATCATTTGAAAAATAGCCATGATTGGTATTTGTGATATCACGCCGGTACAGCCAAAGCTTCAGTCCTGTGATCTTAAACTATGTATAAGTAGCACCTAATTACTGCTGATTAGGGGCGACTACAGCTCTGCTGGGCCCCCTGTACAATGAGGGGGTGTGGCTAATGTACAGGAGGCATGGCCAGACCCCTCCTTATAAAATATTAAAAAGTATAACTTACGTGTAGGGGTCACGTGCAATGCACAAATCGGAGGGGCGGTGGCGATGTGTGTGTGTGTGTGCAATAGCTCCCCTAAGCAGGGAGAGAGAGGATTGACTGCTGCTGCAGTAGCTGTCTCTGTCCCTAGCCACTCTGCACCACTGCTGCTGATATACGTATTGAACTTATTATGCAGGATGTGTGAGAAACCAGAAAGACCAAATACTGTTGTATATCTTTGCTTCTATAATGTGGCAGGGCCATAACTAGGTGTGTGCCAGTGGTGCCTTGCACACAATGCAACTGCACTGTAGGTGCACCATCTGGCAGCACCACCCGCACGGCCGCTGCCCACTCCCTCTCACTGCCTCCTGCCGACCACCGCTGCAGTGCTGCCCTGCATGCAGTGAGGAAGGGGGGTTGATCATTTTTTTATGTATACAAGCTGGAGCCATGGGCCGCTATTTAAGCCCCTCCCCTACATAATTTTGCCCCACCCCTTTCAAAGACCAGCGAATTGTGTGTCTTGGCAGCTGCTGTAACCTCCGACTGCCACAGTCCCGCCACTGGCTGCTGCATCCTATTACTACAGCCCATTGCCTGGTCCTCTTCCTTGTAAGTGATATTATTCCAAAAATACTTATATCTGCCATAGTGAGTAAAAGGGGACTCTATCTGACGTAATGTGTAAAAGCAGACTCTACCTGCCGTAATGTGTAAAAGGGGACTCTACCTGCTGTAATGTGTAAAAGAGAGCTCTGCCTGCCGTAATATGTAAAAGTGGCCTCTACCTGCCGTCATGTGTAAAGGGAACTCTACTGTACCTGCCATACTGTGTAAAAGGGGACTCTACCTGCCATACTGTGTAAAAGGGGACTCTACCTGCCGTAATGTGCAAAATGGGGACACTGCCTGCCGTAATGTGTAAAAGGGTGCTCTGCCTGCCGTAATATGTAAAAGTGGCCTCTACCTGTTGTAATGTGTAAAGGAAACTCTACTGTACCTGCCATACTGTGTAAAAGGGGACTCTACTTGCCGTAATGTGTAAAGGGGACTCTACCTGCCCTAATGTGTAAAATGGGAACTGCCTGCCATAATGTGTAAAAGGGAGCTCTGCGTGCCGTAATGTGTAAAAGGGAGCTCTGCCTGCCGTAATGTGTAAAAGGGTGCTCTGCCTGCTGTAGTGTGTAAAAAGGGGCTCTACCTGCTGTAATGTGTAAAAGGGAGCTCTGCCTGTTGTAATGTGTAAAAGGGAGCTCTGCCTGCCGTAATGTGTAAAATGGGGCTCTGCCTGCCATAATGTGTGTAAGTAGCGCTACTGTGCAGCGTAATTTGAATAATGGAGACTACTGTGCAGTGTAATAGGAATATGTGTTATTTTGCGGCTACACCCCTTGCCCATGAAGCCACACCCCTATATTGTTTATGTGCGCCGTAGGTGCGCACTAGCCTGACTTTATATATGTGGGTGGTGGGGGCACTGAATGTTGAGTAATGTTGGGCACTTACAGGATTTACAAGTGATCAATTTTATGAATACATTTTTTATTAATGATAGATCATCCTACAAATCCGGAGCTCTTCTCTGAGCAAAAACCCAGCTGCTATGCAGAGGCTTTGTCAATTGTCACCCACACTGGCAGGTAATATGCACATGTGTGGAACAGTGGGCCATGACCCAAACGCGGGACATGATACTTTGTACCCTTACCCATGACCCCTGGCAATACTAGCTGGCACTGGGTACTCTAACCACTTTGCCGCATAGCCACTATCCCCTCTCTGTACATGAATGACCCGGCTTGTACTTACTGGCATATCTAAATTGTGTGTAGGGTGTGTGGTGCACACAAGTCTCTGGGTCCCACCCATTTTCAGGAACCAATTAAAAAATAATATGCTCCTCCTACAGTCCTGCACCATCTCTCCACATGCTTCTATACAGGGAATGGCTGTCAGCACTATGATTGGTGGATAGCTCCAGCCATCCACCAATCAGCATGCTGATAGCCATTCATCGTATGCAGGCTGGGAAACAGGTAGAGAATGCTACCTGGCCGCTCTGATTGTGTGACCATCACCCGCCATTGCTTGAACGTCCCCAGAATTGTGAGGCCTGGGCAGCTCACCACTGCACCTATACATTAAGATGGCCCTGGGTCCAGGTGGTTCACACACACTCTTGCCCCCATTTCTTCAATACTCACCTCTCTAATGTGTCCCACTTCGGCAGTGGCACTGCACAGATCACTGGGAACATGATGCATTGGCCATTTTGCAGGAGTTTTGCGCATGTGCAGTAGAAAATTTGCTGTGAAAATGTCTGCTGCAACATTTCCCCGGATTGCGCATGCACTGTACACTCTGGCACTCTAATGCGCTGCCCAGCTGACGGCTATACCCCTGTTTGTACTGCCACTGAAATGTTAATGACGTATTACTGGGGACCCCCAGAGATGACAACCATCAGTGGAACTCGCCCTTTGATAAATAGGATAAATGAAAAAGAAAATACAGATTTCCCAATAGATGGTGCTCTGTCTGTCACGATCCGGGTATCTGGACGCCATTTCTTACCCATCAGATGCCTCCTAAGGCTGGCTCAGCGCTCCAGGACCGGATCCCATCTGTTATCCTAATGTTCACATTCCTGCATCCTCTCCTGTCTCTCTGAGACGCTGTCACAGTAACGCCTTATTACATCTGGCATGGCGTCTCCCGCGGCCTCCGCCGCCGTCCCTGAGCTTCTGCATGCAGAGTGTCAGAGTGGCGATTACGTCAGCCGCGGCCTCCGCTGTGTCCGCGTGGTTGGATGTGCACTTGTCAGCCTGGCGTCTCCTGTCTCCAGTGGCCGGCGCCGCCATTACTGTTTTCATTACCACATGGATTACAAACCAAACTTCCCTCCAAGTGTCTGCATGGGCGCAGCCATCTTGGATTCTGTCAGCTGATCATTTCCTCCAATCTGTTGTCAGTATTGTTAATCTGCATAATTGCCTAGCCAATCCCTTCCTTGCTGCAGGTATAAATACACTGTGCCTGAGCAAGGAAGGCGTCAGTGCTTTGGTTGTCAAACCTAGTTCCTGTTTGTCTCTCTCCTGTGATTGTCTTCCAGGTTCCAGCTCCTGTCTCAAGACTTCCACCATAGAGACCCGCACCAGCATTCCACCTGCGGTGTAGCCTGACTCTCCAATCCATTGTGGATTCATCTGTTTCCAGCTACAACATTACCTGCTTCCAGCTCAGCTTCCAGCAGAGTACAGCTTCTCTTAAAGGGCCGGTGTCCTTTCTACACTTTACCACTCTCCACCGGTATTATTATTTCTCCGCTCTCAAGTTCTACATTTCAGCTCATATTTCATCGCTCCCAAGTTCATTTATTATTTAACTGGTTCCAGCCAGTATCCACTCCGTGCTAACAACAGTCTGGTTCCAGCCAGTATCCACAGCAGCCGTTTTATCTTCAGCAACCCAGCTTTTCCTGGAACACCAGCTGGTACAATCCTGGGTTATCTCCATTGCTACAGTTGGGCCTGGTAAGGACTTTCCATCTAGAAGATTATAAGAACTATCTCACACTACCAGTGCCCTGTGGCTCCTGCCATCCTGTAGTACCCAGGAACTGTATTTATTCTTTGCTGACTTTTACGTTTTCTTTTACTGCTGCTGTGTTGCGGAGTTGTCATAATAAACATCATTGACTTTTATCCAAGTTGTCGTGGTCACGCCTTCGGGCAGTTATTATTCATGTTACTTACATGTCCAGGGGTCTGATACAACCTCCCAGGTTCCGGTACATCTCAGCCCCTACAACTGAGGCTGCCTCCCGTCAGCTCAGGCCCTCAGTTGTGACACTGTCTGTGCACCTTTGTATACTGACCCCTGAGAGTCACTAGCTAGAAATTATTAAATAAATTACAACTTACATTAATCTCTGTCAGTATAAGGAACTCATACTGTATCTGTATGTACAGCTTTTCCTTATTGTTTTTTAACTCCCGTTTAATTACCTTGTTTGAAGGTCATAGAACACAAACCCTATAGCATCACCATGGTATTGATACAGTCTGTGCAATAACATCCACTTTACAACTGTATAGACACTTTAAAACCTATATATGGCAACTAAAATCGTCTTTTCAAGCTGACGTGTTTTCCATGGAACACATAAACTTTGGTGTCTCATTCACACTGCGCACTGGAATATTGACATTGAAGAGAAGTGAGAGGTACACAACAGCAAATCACACTCTTTAATAGCAGGAAAGAAAGCCATTCAGACAGAGATCTTTGAGGCTTTAAATACTTGTCAGAAAAGCAATCTTTTCATCAATAATACACTTACAATTTTTTTTTATCCTGTCCCTAGATACAGCATATGTCCAATAATGACACACAATGCAGGAAGGATATCTGGATAACCCGGCACAAAATTGCTTAGTGTCCAAAAGTGAACCAATTTCTTTTCTGCCGTAATACTTTAGAATTTGCTACAGAGTTCTCTGTTAGATGTTCACATTACGTAAAAATTAGCCAGTGGAGTGATATAACTGTTTGAAAATAATTGTATTTATTTTGATAAAGTGAAAAAAAAAAAACAACTAGAAACACATTAGTGATTTCTACAACAAATCAGATACAGGTTGAGTATCCCTTATCCAAAACGCTTGGGACCAGAGGTATTTTGGATATGGGATTTTTCCGTATTTTGGAATAATTGCATACCATAATGAGATATCATGGTGATGGGACCTAAGTCTAAGCAAAGAATGCATTTATGTTACATATACACCTTATACACACAACCGGATGGTAATTTTAGCCAATATTTTTTGTAACTTTGTGCATTGAACAAATACATTCACACAATTCATTTATGTTTCATATACACCTTATACACACAGCCTGAAGGTCATTTAATACAATATTTTCAATAACTTTGTGTATTAAACAAAGTTTGTGTACATTGAGCCATCAAAAAACAAAGGTTTCACTATCTCACTCTCACTCAAAAAAGTCCGTATTTCGGAATATTCCGTATTTCGGAATATTTGGATATGGGATACTCAACCTGTATATTATTTTGGTCCTTGAGTTCCACTTTTTCTTGCAACTTTGGCAAAATCTGATTGTGAATAAATATCAGGCTTTTCTCACAGAGGTCTACAGTATTTATTAACATTATATTTACTAAAATAATGTGAAAAAGGGTGTTTTCACCCCCTTTTCATATTAATTTAGTATCCCCTAATTATATTAAAGGGCATTTGGAGCAGTTTTCATGAAAAACTGCTCCAAACCCTTTAATTCACTTTTTTTTAGTAACCCACATCAACCCATACTTATAATGGGAAATGTGATCTGACCAGATTTACTAAAAAAAAAAAAAAGGGGAAAAAATACCGCTCAGGCTGGCGAGATCAGTTCACAGCGCAGCACTGAGATAGGGAGGCATTTGCCCAGCTTTCTCTGCCCCTGGCAGAGAAAGCTGAGTGGAATCCGGCTCCAGAGATCAGCAATGTGTGTCTGATGGACACACAAGCTGATCAAAGTGTAAAAAAAAAAAGTAAAAAACAAAAAAAATCACGCTCACCTGTCCAGGGAGCCGGTGTCCGCTGCGCGTTGCCAGGTGCTGGGTCCCCCATATGCTGCAATGTGACCCCGGTGTGGTAAAGTGACGCTGCAAAGCGGCAGCGCACTTTACAGCACCGGGGGTCACCACAGCACACAGGATCCGGCGCCCGGCAGCCCAGCAGAAGCAGCGTGGACTAGCTCCCTGGACAGGTGAGTATATTATCCTGCTGGGGGGGGGGCGCAGCACGTGGGGGTAGTCGCGTCAGGGGGCGACCGGGCAGCAGCGGCGATGTCGGCGGGGACGGCGCATGCGCAGCAGGACATTGCGGTATTTTTATGAAAAATACCCCGATGATGCTACGAAGAGGCATCGCAGGGACACAGCTTGAGCTTGACCACAAGCTCTGTCCCTGCATGGGATAATTGATATATCCCTGCGATGTAATCAGTTATCGCAGTGCGAGTTTGGGCGATTTTATCACATGACATCCGCATCCAAGATGCAGATGGTGATAAATAGGCCCCAAAGTCTCTTTTAATTGACTTGATATACTAATTAAACACAAAAGTAAAAGCCAGACAAAATGAAGACGGGAATGTCTTAAGTTGTAATAATATTATAAACAACAAAACTAATTGGGATATGCTGACTTTTTAATGACACATATGTCTGGTTTGTTGTGTGTAAAATATACTCTGCACATTGCATGCACATAAAAAATACTTATGCTTAGGGCCGTATGTAGATACAGTTACAATTTATTCCTTCAACCTGAGTGCTTAAAAAGGCGAAACAGGGGTGGGAAGGGGCCAGGCTATGGATGCATAGCCATAAGCAGGGATTTTCTGTACCCTATGCTGACTAACAGGGGCCCCAGCACATACACTATGATGGCAGGACGTTACAGAAGAGAGGAGCCAGGAGCGAAGAGCTCCTAGAAGCCTAACGTAACTGCCACTGGGGCAGCGCTGATGCTGCCCTTTCGGCCTTGCTCCCAGGGTGGTGTCACCAGCTGCACGACGCCAGTTACCACATTGCATGCAAGCGTAGGAGAATGTTCACATAAATGTGACTGAGGTGGAAACAGGAGAAGTATTTCTTGCAGGTGTTCCTTCCCTGGTGCAAAACACACTTCTGATCGGATGGCTGTGTATGCCCCCCCCCTCCCCCCCCCCCTCCCACTTATATATACAATATACAATATTGGCTGCAATGTTATATGAAAGTGCAGTCATCTATGTGCACTACAGTAGCTGATACTTGCATTTAGCATGTGGAAGTAAAGAATATTCCCATTTGATTTTTAAAGGGGAAGATAATGAATGTTTGTAAGTACTGTCATTTAAATTTAATTTGTACTTTTAGATTGCATTTGCGTCAGTACTTAATTGCATTTTCACATTTATTAATGACATTGTCCAGACACTACTCTAATTGATATATATGGCACATCAATACAGTTCTCCAGTACATTGTGTGCAAATTTATTAACGTGATGTTAGCTTTTACTACTATCACTGCCAAGCCTCATCTCTATGTTTTTGTTACTCCTGATGATAATGATGAGAATATCTTCGGGAAGATGGTGCCACACATTGAAAGCAGAGACTCTGATACAGTGCCAGAGTCTTTGCTCTCTAGTATCTAGCGCCATCTTCCCAAATAAAAAAAACAGGTTGTCATTAGTACAAATCTTGTTAGCTGTATTACATGCTTTATTGTCACTGCTGTGTTATTCCTTGAGAAAATATTATTTCTTAAGATGTTTTAAAAAGAAGGTAACGAAACGTGTAAGCCAAGCAAGCATATCTTTAAGTGATCTGTGCAAGGGGGAAAAAGAGACACAAAATGTCATAGCAAATTTGATCCAGTACGGCCGCAGGCATTTATACTACCTTGATGTATGAAACAAACGTTGGAACTGTGCCATGGACTCATCGGTGACAGAAGTACAATAATATACCTATGCAAATACACTCGGTTAAAAATGTAATGGCACCCATTGCCTATTCATAGCATATGAATACATTAACGTGCTCAGTCAAATGATTTATCTGTGGCTTCGAAGAAACTGGTGCATCGAGCAAGGAACAGGCAGTATGACTGAACACTAGGGATCGTCTTGTTCCAAGTGATTTAACTTGGATTTCTAGGTTTATAAACAAGAATTTCAACACTGTGTTATATTGCCTCCAATTCAGATTCTGCAGCTAGGCTTTCAATCTGGTGTGTAAAAAGTAATCTTTGAGATATGATATGTCCATTTTGTAGGTTAGAAACCGTTGTCAACGTGTTGAAAAACAATTTATTTTAGGGCTTTTTGTGACTGAATCAAATTAGGGTATTGTTATTGCTGTGAGATGTCTGATTTACAATTTAATGTTACAGGTCACATACATTAAGACATTTTGTGAGTACAAAAATGAAGGGTTGAAGTGACTGGGAACCATTGTCATCCACGGTGCTTATACATACCGCAAGGCTGTAATTGCGTCAATAATGAGTTATGCACTGTCTGTGTAGGTAATGGATGCACTTAAAAAACAGTGTACTATATTTATATGTATGGTTTCATTTTATGTTATTTTCTGGAAATGTGCAGTACGACGTCTGGTGAGCATTATTCTGTTCCAAAAATGTTTTTTTTTGTTTTATTTTATTGCATGTATGTAAGCTGCCATATAGTCATATTTGCCTTGTTTGATCTTGATACTCAAACAACCTATTTAGCCCTACTTGTGTGTTTTTTAGAGCTAATCTGCCATCATCTTCTCCAGGGGCAAACGCAGGATTTCTGGAGGGGAGGTTTCCAAATGTTTGATTATAGAGCGTTTGTCGCCAGCCCATGAAGAATGCATAATTAGCATGTAACAAGCTATAGTCTGCCCTAAAGTGCAGTTTCTGTATTACAGCACATCAGACATATGCAGACCCAATGATTGCGGTAAGCCACTGACCAGATTCTCTCTCTGGTGCGATGATTGAGCGCTCAGATCCACAGATACACACATACAGCAAACTTGGTAGGAAAATCTCCTGCCACTGGGCATGTGCAGCAGCTCCATTACACCCTTTATTTTGCATGTAGTGGCCACTGACCAGGCTGTGAGAAAGGGGGTTTCCTGGCAAATGGAACCCCCTACCCCCACCCCTCATGTTTGCATATGTTCTCTGCTGAATGCCCCTGCCTATATATCTCTCCTTCACCCCATGGTCCTTCTCCTTCCTCTAGATAGCTGGATCTCAATAACTCCTATCCAGTTACCGGGGGCCCATGCAGTGGTGAGGAGGAAGAAGGCAAGGAGGGAATAGGAAGACAACTGTCCTCCAGGTCTTGGATTACACAAATAGCTAGACCCTGAAAAAAATCTTTCAATGGGTGATTTGGCCTTTTACTTACAGTAGTGCATTCTAAGCGTGTGTGTGAAATAATGGGATACTCATAATTAAGGTCCATTGAAGATTGAGGATATATATTCTTCTAATACAAGCACCTAACCATCCTCTCATGGCAGATTCTATAAATACTGGATGTACGTCATTTAACACTTTCATGGCATCTTCATCGTGTTGCAAATAATAATAATAATAATAATAATAATAATAATAATAACAACAACAACAACAATAATAATAATAATAATAAGTCCATCTTATCATGAGACTTAAGGGACATGGCATCCCAGATTTATACCATAACTCATTGGCCATGATATCTGCTAATGCTTTTGTTCTTTCCACCTCCACATTTAATATCAGCACTTTTCAGGTTTGGTCTCTGTTGCCATGTTTGTCTGAATCATTGAATCCTTGGCTGGCAACGTTAGACCCAACTCAAATATTTCTGGATTTAGGTGTAGTAGAATGGACCATAACAGAGCACACTACATGCAGAAGATGTATTGGTGTCGTTAATAAATCCCATGATTTTCCTTTCTTACCTCAGGAACACAGTATCCTCTCAGATTATTAAATTGAAGCAGATAATTGATAATAATTAATAATTGATAATAGATGCCATTGAACTAACTTTATCTCCCATACTAATAAACTCCTGGAAGTCAACTACAGTTTTACATGTAAACCATCTAAACTTAGATATTATGAGATTTACATTACTAATAGCTTTGAACAATTATTTGATGCTAGCTATCCCCTTTTATTAGACAATATTAGACAATATTAAATTAAACCTTTTAAAATGCAATTTAGCTTTTATATCTCGCATAGTACTACTTCTGCTGGCAATATATCTATGGACCGGATTCTCTGCTCTTCTTGTCTGATCCACTGAACTGCAATCTAGTGGACTGGGGAATAACAGCATATTAAAAATCCACAACTTACCGATTCCGACCATTTGTTTGGGAGGAACTGGCGAGTCCGGAAATCCAACAAGCTTTTCGATTTCTACGAACCCCCGACCTTGGGGTCGGCAGAACAGGGAATTGCCCCAATTTCTGTATGTATGGGTGCCTTTAGCATAGCCACCTTGATGCTTTCTTGTATCAGGGTATTGGGACATTTGCTCATCAGTTTTGTAGCTTCAATATAGTTTCTTGCCACACACATGGCAGCGCCAAGGCTCCTCTTGTGCTGCGGAGTGGATATCTTATATTACCTTCTATGGCCTTAAGTGGAATTTTTGTGTATTTATTGTATATTCCTTCTATTTTTTTTAAGAAAATAAATAAATGAAGCAGATTTCTTTTCTTTACAGTCACTGTTTGTTACATTTTTTGAAGATATAAACAATTCTGGCTACAACTCTGGCATTTGCTTAACACCTAATGCCTGCTTATTAATGTAATCTGTTTTATTCATGCCAACATTGCATTATATGTAATTTATCAGCAAAGCATCCAAACAAATTTCTCTCATTAAAATTAGTGGAGCATTTATAAAATAAGTGCTGATAAGTGCTGAGATGGAAATTTAAACAATCATGGAGGTGATTCATAATGAATTAGTTTTGTCCTTGGGAATGATAAGTACATTCAGTAAGAGGCACCCCATCATAATAAGAGTTGACTGAGTGCTATTCACTTTCTGGCTGTATTTCTGTTTTATTCAGTGACAGCAGTGTTTTGGGGATCAGAGGCAGCTGCAGTATATAAGATGTTTCTAACTTACTATAATATAAGCACATATATTTTTGTTTTTCTTGTTTGGCAAAACTACCTGTTACTTCCAGCCAAAATGTTGTGCACTGTGTTCAACTAGACTATTGACAACAAGCTCCAACCTTGGAATGAGGGTATTTGTGAATGTTATGAAAGTGGTTCACACATGGGAGGTGCGACCGCACGGAATGTAGTCAATATACTGGCGTTCAGGAGACCGACGCTGGAATCCAGTACACATACTCGTATTAGCATAAGGTAGTAAATCTGTCTGCCAGGGCCATCCGTAATAGTGCCTTCTATCTCAGAATCAGAGGTGGCGAGAGTGAGGGGCAGCAGGTACTGATTACCTGAGACCTGCTGGAGTGGGCCAGTGGGAGCTGATTTACAGCACCACGCATAGTATTTTCCTTACTTTCTCCCAGGGGTGTGTGGCCACACCTACCGGTTTTGGTCACACCCTCATTAGTAACCTGGCTATATCAACAGCCCAATGTGAACTACACCTTATGGGGCTGATTCTGAGTTGTTAGCAGGGCACACACACAAAAAAAAAGTAGTATATATGTCCCTGGTCTGGGAGGTTTCTTCATATCTAGGGGGCTGGGGATATAGTGGGGAGCATATGTCCCTGGGGCCGGGGAGTAGTTTAGGTCTATGGGGCCAGGGGGTAGTGTATGTCCCAGGGGCTGGGACGGGAGGGGATTGGGGTAGCAGGGAAGGTAGTCTATGTCCCTGGCTTGGAGGTGGGGGGATACTGCATGTCTAGGGGGCCAGGGATAGAGTGAGGAATGTATGTCCCTGTGGCTGGGTGGTTGGGGTAGGGCATAGTTGCCTATCCTCCCGCATCTTGCGGGAGACTTCCAGTCTGGTGTGGAGTCTCACGCTGCCCCGGAAAGCTAAACAAATCCCCCAAATTATCCACTGCTCTGTCGGGAATAAGGATTGTGCATGCGCAAATCTGGATATAATGGGAGGCGGGCTACGGCTCTGGGCTCCATAACACGTCAGCTCAGAACAAAGTAAGTGACACTTCAACTCATAAACAGTCTCAAGAGAATCTTATCAGCAGGAAGTCTTCTCATTGGGAACCACTACCCTAGTTTCCTTCCCCAGCAGCCTATTAACAACTAGTGAGGGCAAAATAAATGAACCACAGATGGTGCCAACAGCTGGGCCTGGTGCCCCGAACACAAGCTCCACCTACTCTGCCCATGCAATGCCCCTTGATTAATGCCACAACTAAATACAACATATAACAATATACAATGAGGCAAATTCAAAGTTGCATGCAAAGCAGCATGCATGGGACTAAATGCCAACATTTAGCCAGTTTGCACCCATCTTTGCAAATTCACCATGTGCATCCATCCGCCCCTATCTGTGTATGCACAGCTCAGCATAACCGCAATTTTTCCTACATGTTCCTAACAAACCCTGGCTAAACTTAGCCTATGCACAAATCCCCCAATGCCGCCCTATTGCGCCTATTCTGCCGCAGACATAGCTGTGACTACAATATATATGAGTCTGCAGCACACCCTTGGTGCAACTCTGCATCAGTCCCAGAAGTGCGCACTCTAGATTTACATTCCAGATAGACACTTGTATTTGTAGAGATGTGCGGGTCCAGTTTTCCAAAAACCGAACCCACCAGAACCTCTCGATTCTGAGTGAATGTGAGTACCGGATCAGGTCGAGATTTGAAAACTTGGCAAAACATCTTCCCGGCGTTAGATCTTGATAGAAATCCCTTGCTTGGGGTTTCGGGCACCATTTCATACAGGACGACGAAGGGTGAGGATGTTGGCTGCAGTGACTGTGTCTAAGTGCTGTGGGCTACTGTGTCAGATTCAGTGTCATCATCATCATCAATGAACTAGGGCTGTGGGCTGCAGTGTGACTAGCAGTGAAGATTAAGGACTGTGGGCTTATGTATGAGCGTCATCAGTTAAGGGCTGTGGGCTGCAGCACTGTGATGTCAGTGTTAAATCATCATTATAAAAAGCAAACAAAAAAACCCAATGTGTGTGTTCAGATTAAGACAGGTTCAGTCATTGTTAAAAAATTATGTTCTGTAGTAGTCACCGTTACTTACTAGGTGAGTTGGTATGAGTCAGTACATAGAAGAGCAGGAGCAGCAACCCAGTACTAGTGCTGTGGCTGCTGCCAGGATTAAACTAACTGTCCACTCAGCATACCAAAGTGAAAAAAAAAAACATTATGACATCTGATCAGGTCTGTGAAAGAATTGCCCAAAATTATTGATACCTCTATTGTGGCTCAATCTGATAAGATTACCATCAATAGAATGGTTGTGGTATTTTAACAACAGTGTACAAGTTGTGAGTCAGACAGTCCTTTTAACTACTGGGAGGAACAAAAGGCAATTTGGAGCCCATTGTACAAAGTAGTTCTACTTTACTTAAGCTGCCCACCCTACAGTGTGTACTCAGAAAGACTGTTAGGACAACCGGCAACCTTGTGAGAGATCGTAGGAAGTTGCTTCCTAAATATGTGGAATAAATTATGTTCATAAAAATGAACTGGAAATTCCACCAAGGAAGACCTTTCCCACCAATTACATCAAAATACATAGATTTTAATGGTGGATTCCAGTGGGGTTGAGTTAATATTGTGTTATGATGATATTAAAACTGATGAGGGTGAGGAATCGGATGAGGAGAATTACCTCTTCCAACTGTAGAGAGAATTAACAACACTGTTAGCTGCCTTAAGGCCATTGGTGGCTTGATTTGTGGGGGCCCAAACAAACCAAATACTTCAGCAACAAAAGTGTCAGTTCCTGTCACTGAAGTGCTTGGTTTGTTAAACTGTGCATGTCCTTTTTAATGTGCAACATAAGGGCGGGTGGGAGGACCCAAGGACAATTCCTTCACCACTTTTCATATTGGGCTGCATTTTTGGGGTGCATTTGGGATGGTCTTTTTTGAATAGACAAACATTTTTTATTGGTTATTGCTCCAATACATTACTGAATTGTAATAGATTTTAATTTTTTTAAATTGATTATATTTTTGACAATTTTACATGAAAAATACAATCCCCCATGAAAAATACAAAACCTCACTTCACCCACCAAACCCACACAATACAAAAAACAAGAAAACATGTAGTATAGCCAATGCTGTTATAAAAATAAAAACAGGAGATACATAAGTATAAGCAAGATCAATGTCTAGATAAGCAATATAACCATTCATACAATAAATATGATGAAAATCACACTAATCATGAGCATCATTATGTTTGTCTCGCCAACCCATCAGTAGTGGGGTCCCTACACAACATAATAGAAGCAGTCCAAGAACCCCATATACGTTCATATTTATATAAGCAATTATAAAGAAACCTTTCATGTCCCACCACTTCATTCATCAGCGCACACCACTAAATAGATGTAGGGACTCTACAGGCCATCTAAGTGCTGGCAATGCAGGCCTTAACCAGGGTCAAAGCATTTAGTATATACTGACCAATGAGGCGTTGAAACCTTTAACACAGACCCAAACCAAAAATACAGATTTTAGGAGACAAAAGAGGAATGTTACCTTCTGTTCTAGTGATACAATTGGTGACAAAATGTGCAGACTGCAGAGCATTCCCAGAGGAGATACCAAAATGAGCACTGTGGGGTAGAATATTTAGGACACCTATCAGAGGACCCAGACCCACATCTGCTCAGAATCAAGGGGGCCAGATAAACCCTATGCAGTATATAAAACTGAATCTGCTGAAATTGCCCTGCAGAAGTGGCGGACAGAGGACTGCCCAACATCAAATACCACTCCTCATTCTCCAGTGGGCCTATGTCTTCCCCCCGATTTAAGTCGGATCTTTTAGAAATGCAACAGATTTTTATCCAGAAAATAATTCAATATTAGTAGTCAAGGATTTCTGACAAATGTTGAAAGAGAAGCCAAGAAAATGAAACTAGTTGTTGCAGAGCTATTCAGCCTATCTTATATTTTTGGAATTAATAAATCATTTAAATCAATCAATCAATCAATCAATCATCCTACATTTTCTTAATCAATCATTTAAATCAATCAATCAATCCTTTACCTGCATTCCACTACATAGTGTACATACCCACCTCCATTTCACAGTACTGCCCTCGGGCCTCTGATCTAGTTCTGCCACTGCTGTGTGGCAATGTTTCGGAGATGTGCTATATTCTTTTAAACTTCCGTGTGTTTGTGCCGCTGCTCTGTTGCTTAGTTTAGCCAGCCAGCCTTTACCCAATATTGGTGAACAATACTGTGAGCTGTGAGGTGGTCAAAATTGATTGTAAATGACTGGAAATTAATGTTATTGAGGTTAACAATATTGTAGGAACAAAACCAGGCACACATTACATGACTTTAGCTGTTTTTAGAATTCTTTTATAAACAAACAATACAGATACAAAACTAAAATATGTGAGGGTGGGTTTTACAAACCCCAAAAAACAGTGATGATTCAGACACAAAACCAAAACTCAGTGATGAATCAGACACAAAACCAAAACATGGGGTCGGCGCAAATCTCTATTTGTAAGTAAGGAGGGCGGGCATCAGGCCGCAAGTAGGATCTACTTGTGTGAAGGCAAAAGTGCTGGGTCCTCAAACAGAAATAGATTTGTAATGCAAGAACCATCTTTACTCACATCATCAAGTGTGTCTAACAAATGTGTCGCAGAGGGATTAAACATATTAAAGGCAGTTATACAAATCTGTATAAATATGTGGTGCAGTGACCAAGTTATTAATACATTACCTATTTAACAATCCATGGCTCCCTTAATGTAATTTTAAGTTCCAGGGACAAGAAATAAAGGCAAGCTTGAGCTGTTCCAATACTGCAAGTAATTCTGCCCCAAATATTCACAGTCCTTTAGCACATAAAGAAGATATATGGGTTGACTACTTAGCATTAAAATTATGGGGCAGCAATCAAAGTGTGTGTTCGGTGGTGCTGCACTTGACGGTTGTAGCGTAATTAGAGGCTAAATAAGCATGTTACTAAATACACTCTTGAATTACTCGAAAATCTGCTGCCATAAAGACAATTTTATGGGTCAGGCAAATCACACAGCTGAGCTGTTTTATACCTGCTGGATGGTGACTTAGGATGGGAATTGAAATAGATGTATTCAGAGCAGTTTAAGATACAATCTATGAAAATGATACCTGAAATGCGTGTTTCCCACTTGTAAACATACAGAAATATACATCTTCCATTTACGCTCCACACGTCCTCTGCAATAAGGTGGCTCTGTTGCTATTGCTGTTTGAGGAGAGATTTTCAGTTGTTGCTACTACAATCTTTTTTTCCATTGCAGCACATTAGGATTTTGATACATGGTCTCATTTATGCTGCTTTCACATCGCAAAACCTGCTTTTGAAATGGTTCTTTAAACGGTTCTTAAAATGGGTCTGAGCAGTTAAACCCACTTCACATCGCATGTTGTAACCAGTATATTACCATTTCATTACCGTTTTGGTGCCTTTCACACTGAACCCGTTTCACCCATACAAAACAGTGGTTGTCATTTTAAATGTTTATTTCCTGCTTCTGCCTGGTGACATCACACATGGAGACAGCCTATCACCTTCTGGGGCTTGCAAATACCGTTTCAGACCCTTTCACACTGCACAATGAAACGGGTCTGAAACGGGTAGGACCCTGCTTTTTTACCGTTTCAAAAAAACGGTATTTTGAAAACGGTAAATTGAAGGTGACCCTTTCACATCGCAGCTCGAACCGTTTAGGAAGCCTTAAAAATCTGCAATTTACCGGGTTCAAGCTGCGGTGTGAAAAGGGTATCAGTTGTAAATCTCCATTCTGCATGTGCATACCAACATATGGGCCTAATTCAGCATTGATCGCTATTCAGAGAAATCGCAAATTGAGCGCTTATCGAATGACTGCGCTTGCGTAGAGTTCGCATTACGCATGCGCAAATGGGTAATAGCGACAGAAAATGCATACAGATCATAATCGCAATTTAGCCGCTGTTTGACTGACAGGAAGCCGGCGTTTCTGGGCAGAAACCTGCCGTTTTCCGGGTGTCAGAAAAAACGCAGCATGCTCATGCGTTTTTTGGGGTAGACTCTGATGTCAGCACAGACCACTTCCAGCCCTTCTCAGTCGCAGATTAGTTGCAGCCTCAGACCTACTTACATTTCCTCAGACGGTAAAAAATCTTCGATGTTCCGGAAATTGCCTATGCATCTGCGAATGGATAGTGATCTGCAGGGCATTCACAAACTTGCATGCAGCGTTTTTTCTCCTTATCAGGGCTGCGCCTTTCTACTCGCAGACAACTGCAATTTCTCATAAAAACGATCCATGCTGAATTAGGCCCTATATCTGCGATTTCAGCATGTCTGTTGAGCCATACTGTATGCTTAAAGAGGATAAATGGAGGCAGGCAAGCATTAGTTGAGTGTAGTAAGGGTTTCTACACGTAGGTGTAGCCCCTGAGGACCTCCTGCGGTAAGTTAGGTCTACTCTAGTCTTTTCAGGAATCCAGTAGAGCTCCTTGAAATTCGTCACTCTGTCTTGTATTCAGGCAAGTATGATGTAAAGTTAGGCTGGTACAAACGTTTGGGGTTTGATGGCTAATTTTGTTATTTTTGGGGAATAAAAGGCCTAAAATCACAGGTTGTCTCAGACTGATATCACAGCCCGATACAAATCCAACTGCATCAGAGAATTTTGTGCGTTACGTGTTGTAAATTCTATCAGTGAAGATTGTGCCAGTTGTGTTCCATCATTCACTCCCAACCAGGCTTCCAGTTGTAGAAATTGCCTGAGATATGTCTGCTAGAGTGGAACCTCTGAATACTGGCAATGGTCCTGCTTTTAATAGAGCAGTTTTTCTATCCTTTGTGGCTTACGTAGGATTTATCCACAGGAAAATAACTCCTTACTGACCTTAAACCACCAGCCAATTTGAGTGGTTTAAGCAAATCATCAAGGAAACGTGAAAAAAAAAAAAAAAACTTGCTAGCATGGATCACAAGGATTTACACCAGGAGTTATACAATTTACAATTACTCAATCACACTAAAGAGCAACACCACATATTTCTGCTGGCATTCCTCCAGCCATAGTCCTTCCTAACTGGCACTCACACATCAATCTGCCCGACCTCCCTGCAGTTCCTAAGCTAACATAAATCAAACACACCGAGATACATTTATAACAACGGCTCACTGAAATGCTATGCATAAAAACATAACAGTTAAAAATGACTGGGCAAAAATTCCCTCTATTTATCACAAGCGCGCTGTTTATAGATGTCCTCCAAATAGCACCTTGTGCTTTGGTACATTACTGAGAAGGACCTTAACAGCAACCGGAAAACAAACAAACCAAGTGCTGCATCCGCTCTGTAAATCTCCTCATAACAAACTGTGGGCCTTATTCAGAGTTGTACCAGGGCCGAAACTAGGAGTTTTGGCACCCTGGGTAAGCCATTAACTTAGCGCCCCCCCCTCGCATTCAAGTGTGTGTATATATATATATATATATATATATATCCCCACAATAGGCACGGCACTCCAGGGACTCGTTCCAGAAAAACCTTTAATTGCGGTGCTTACATGTAAGCACCGCAATTAAAGGTTTTTCTGGAACGAGTCCCTGGAGTGCCGTGCCTATTGTGGGGATATGTTGTTGTTTTCTGCACTGGACACCGGGACCAGTTATTCTTAAGCAAGGAGTGCCGGCTGAATTGGATTTATATATATATATATATATATATATATATATAGCAGCAAAAGATGCGGTACTGAAGCTGATTCTCCGTAGTTAAGAGACACACACGGTCCTGCATTTGAAACGCAGGACCGTGTGTGTCTCTTAATTACAGAGAATCAGCTTCAGTGCCGCACCTTTTACTTCTATATCTACTTACACCTGCATGCTGACCAACAGGGACCACTCCCACCCCAGCGTGGCGAGCGCAGCGAGCCTGCAAAGGGGCTTGCTGCGCTCGCCACCCCCCCCCCCCCATCCCCCCGACGACATTCCGCTCCCGAGATACCAGCGTCGGTATGCCCGGTCACGCATACCACACCCATACAGATATGTAGTGACACACCTAATCACATACAATCACACACATGCACACATTCATACACACATAGAGCAGTCACAGAAACATACAGTGCCCCTTCCCTGAGTTATACTCACTGTTTAGGCTGTGCTGCTCTTCTCCCCTCCTCTCTCCCACGCTGTTGCTGGCTGGCATGGTGGCACTGTGTGTACAGTGCCGTTTAGCCCCGCTCCCTTTTCGGACCTAGAATTTCTTGTTCACTGCAGCAGTGGCTGCAATGATTAAAGGCTCTAGCAGTGGGGTGAGGGGGGGAGTAGTAATTTGTCCCCCATGCCCCCTCTTAATGCTGCTCTGCTGTGCCGATCACAGCACGCTGCAGAGATGAAACTGAAAGTAAAGTACAGCTCACGGCAGCAAAGGCTGCTGGGAGATGTAGTTTATTTTCAGTGTCTGCTCTGCGATGCGGTGTGTGTGCCTGCCTGGCTAGGCGCGAGCTCCGCCGGCTGTAAGGTATCGCTGCCGCAAAGGGAGGGGGCGTTAGGGGAGATTAAAGTGACAGTCTCAGCGCCCTCTCCAGTCTGGCGCCCAGGTCACATGCCCCCCTAGCCCCCCCCTAGTTTCGACTCTGGTTGTACACTAATGCATTTGCAATTGTGATTTCCTAGGCTGCTGAACTGCTAATGGCAGCAACTGAGGCTGCCGCCCAGATATGAAAAGAGACACCCACCAATCGCAAACCCATTTGCTACAGAGTACACATTCGCAGACTATACACAACAATGGGAAACACGACTGCTCAAGCAAGTCTATGGCTACGCAGACTGGTTGCAGCAGTAGCTACGCAAGCGCCATGTTTCTCTGCAGTCATGATTGCAGCTGACGTCCTATGCACGCCCTGAAAACGGCCATGATACCACTGGCGTATTGATAATGGGAGCAGTGTGTGTGTGATGCACAGGGGCCCCCCACCATACACACTACACCCATTTTAATACTCACACTCCGGAGAACGGCAGTAGCGGTGTGAAATCTCTGAGAAAATGGCATAACGGACATTTTCACTGTGTTCTGCACATGCGCAGTAAAGAAATCACTGGGAAAATGGCCGCCACATCATTTTCCTGGAGATCTGTGCATGCACAGTAGAGTCTGAGCCCTCTAGTTCTCAGACTCTACAGCTCTGCTAGCAGAGAGGAGGAGGCCCGAATAGAGGAGGCTGCACGCGGGCCTCCTCCTCTCTTAAAGTGCCCCTGCATGATACACCTGCATTTTTGCTTCCACTCCCAAACAGTCCCTCCCTGTCAATCTCACTGCAAAGAAATCCTCACTGCGAGCAGTATCACAAAGCCATGTTTACACATGCACAGTGCGATTGCAGAGCATGCGCAGTTCAGGGCCGACTTTTCATATGGGCAGTTTCCCAATGGCCCCAGGAGTATAAGGGCCCTAGGCTGAAAGCTGAGGGTTCCCTTTTTCCAGGCGTACCAGATTTTTTTAAATCGCCCCTGGGGGAATTTGATATATCTGACTTCAAAGCAGTGGTCTCCATCCAAGCTTGTTAACTGCTCCCAGTCAGATATCTAGGGTTCTGTCTGACTTCGATTTTTTTTTATGAGGGTAAACTCCAAAAGCTAGGACTCTCCCCTTTCGGTGGAGACTGGCAGCTTGTTTCTACTATGCCCAGAATCAGAGACATCAGCCTTCCTTGCTTCAGCTCCACACGCCTGGTATGCAGTTTTATATATTCGTTGGTGGATTGCTTTGGCTCCTGAACTCTGATCCCCAAGTCCCCAGTACCTCCTGTAAGGTGGGACTCTCTAGTTTATTATCCATAAAGCTAGGCAATCTATTTCCAGGAACTGGAGCTACACAGTCAAGCAAGCTGCCATCCCACCAGTAAATGGTGAATATTAAGCCCACTCCACTATCCACCCCTCCCCTGTGTATTAAACACCCCCTACCACCCCGGAAGTCATGTACTAGGGCCCCTTAATTCATCCCAATGCCCCTTCTACAGTTTAGTGTTCTCCCTCCCGCCCCATCTCTCACCATCTGCACAGTAAAGAAGTAATTACCAGAAATTGCTGCTCTGGGTCCTACATGCTGAGCGGAAAATAGAACACCCCCTACCACCCATGCATTGGCGTTTCTATCAAGGATGCAATGTGTACGGTACACACAGGCCCCTGGGTCCAGGGGGACCCACACCGCACACACTGCACCCATGTTGTTTATACTTACCTCTCTGGAGTCCCACGACTAGCATTACAGCCGCTGCATTTGTGGCAAAAATCCATCCAAATATGTCCGCCGCGCATGCGCAGTTCAAAATTTGTCTCCGGACCATGGCGTGCACCATGTTTCCGGAGACCTGCGCATGCACAGTATACTCCGTCTCGATGCCGGAGCCTGCAGCGCTGTGGAGAGGAGGGGGCCCACCCGGAGTCTGCACACGGGCCTCCTCCTCTCTTAAAACGCCCCTGCACCCATAGGACATCAAAGCAGCCGCTGATAGCATCCCCTCCCACCTACCACTGGAGGATGGGTAAGGGCCCCAAGGCATTGCTTTGCCCAAGGGCCTACACTGCTGTTAAGACGGCCTTGTCGCAGTCTGCTGACAATCGCTCAATTGCAACAACATTGGCGGTGCGTGCAACTCTGAATTAGGCCCAGTGCCCCTTTTAATCTAAACTATGCCCCATTTTCATGTCAGGTTATATCAGTATGACAGTTCCCCATCAACAATTTATTCCCTGCTGACACCAGTACAGGCCTCTGAGAAATATAATGCCTTTTTGTATAATAGTTGTGCTCAGGTTCTGTAGGAGGCATACTGTACATTTCAGGTTAGGGGTTGGAAACCAACACACAGGGCCTGAGTCAGACGCATCAGCCTCTCTGTGACTTTATAGAAAGTAAAGTGTCCCAGCGCTGGTACACTTCACTTTCTATTCTTGTTTATTGGAGGGTTTGACCACCCCCTTACCAGCTGCTGCTGACTGCGCACTTACTCTTTCTATATCTCTGTGACTTTATGCTAATGCTTATGGGCAGCACAGACTAAGGGGGGGTCCCGGGGATACATACCCAGGGCCCCCCTTTCCAAAAGGGCCCCCTGCCACACCACAGATCGGATCTCTCTTCCGATCCGATCTGTGGTGCTGCGCTCCCGTCCGTACTGTAGCGGTGGCCGTACAGACAGGACAGCTGAGTGACGGCTCAGCTGTCCAATAATGTATGACTGAAGTAGGCTGCCCCAATGGCTGAGCGGCAGGCTGCTTCACTCATACATGATTGGAGAGCTGAGCCGTCGCTCAGCTGTCTGTGCGGTTGCCGGGGACGGGAGCGCAGCTTGATCGTGGCATGGCTGTGGCTGGTATGTGACCTGCTGTTACACTTACACACACACACTCTAACACACACACTCTTACACACACACACTCTTACACACACACACACACACACACACACACACACACACACACACACACACACACCCTACTTCTCTTGAATAGGGGCCCCTCTGTCTTAAGTGCCCCGGGCCCCCCATGGTCTTAATCCGGCTCTGGGTTAGCATTACTGCCTCACAGCACTGAGGTCATGATACTACCATTGGAAATCTGGTGCATTTTCCTTCAAGGGTTTGGGACAAAATATGACTCCCCAGAACATAAAGTGCTCCTTATGGAAATATAGAAGTTTCTGTCCAAGGTTAATATTATTAAAAAAAAAAAAAGAGTCGTTCACAATTATACATAGTGACAGACTGGTGAAAAGAGTTATGGGAAAAACATGATAATTATGATTTTCCATGCACAGCATTCATTATTACCCAGGGTTCATTCTTGTCTTTGTGGCTAAAGGTGACAAGTTCACATCTCAGTAGGGAAACTGGGACACATTCCTACATTCATGGTGTAAGCGTGCTGTCACAGAGATGACAAATGTTGTGCGATTGCAGTTTATATTGTATGAATAAACAAACCAGAGTGTGTAATTATCTCTCTGGAAAAGTCAATTAAGCAGAAGATAGCTCGGGAGACAGTAGAGTCACTGGCTGTCTTTGGTCTGTGCTGTGCATATGCTTCTCATACAGACGCTTCTACCATGCCCCACACTAAATGCAACATGTGTGAGGAACAAGGCGGTACTGTGTGTGTCTGTGTCTGGTGTGTCTGTGTGTGCGTATATAAAGGATTATAAACACGTCTATAATAAACGTATTATATACTTTATGCTCCATTGAATGTTTTTTTTTTTTTTTTTTTTTAATGGAGCTGAACCACGACATGAAAACGCTAATTTTAAAGGTAAGATGAACGCATCCACAAAGTGTTCTTATTTAATTTCATTAATTTCCTTATGTATCACTAAATGTATCTGCAAATAACTTGGTGCTGCTGTTGTTTTATCCTGTCTAAGAAAGGTGAAATAAAGAAAGAAAGAAAAAAAAATTATATATATATATATATATATATATACAGTTACACACACATTTTTTTCTTTTCTAATTTTTCCTTGTAGTTTGTTGCCCCTTCAGTTTAGTGTAGAGTGGATTCTTCAGATACCAACTTTTGCATATTCTGCTTTAGGAATTTGGCCATTTTTATTCCCAGTCCTATCCCCATGACACCTGACAGCGGAATGAATTGTTTTTTATTGTTCCAGGTCTGTTCCTAGACTATAAATTTTGAGGCCTTTGTATTTTACAAATACATAGTGCTATGGAAAAATCAATATGTTGCTGGAACTTTGTACATCTGTGAAATGGCCAGCTCTGCTCCAGAACTCCAATCATGTAAAATGTTGCCCATTTCTACGCCAAAGACCTGGAGAAGAAACCAATAGCTTCCTTGTTAATATTAGCAATGATTATTTGCAGGCTCTACCCGCTGAATATGTACATCTACACTGACTGAATATGTCTGTCTAATGGCCTCAATAAATGATCTAACATACTGTAACTTGGAACCACTCAAAAAAATGGAAAAAACAATAAGTGCCAACTAATTATGTCTGGAAACATGTTATTAGAATATAAGGAGTAGAGCGCAGAACTCTGTGTTTTGGTTTTGGTTCTAATTCATCATTGTGTTTTGGTTTTGGCAAAACCACCCTTGTATGTTCTCCACATGTTTGCCGGGATTTCCTCCAGGTCTTCGGTTTCCTCCCACACTCCTTAAAAAACATACTGATAGCCTAGGTCAGTTGGCTGCTGACTAAAGTCCTCCGTCGAATGTATTTATGTGTCAGTGAAATGCGGTGAGGTAAATGACTCGGGAGGCACTGGCTAGTACCAGAGCCAGATTTACACACAATATATGAGTCCAAGGGTGCAAGTAGGCATTATACACAGGTGCAGCAGTATATACTGTTCAGGGGCATCACTGCCCCTGGTGACACCCGGTGCGGGAGGTCGCGAAACGGGGGCGTGGCCTAGCATAAGGTGGCGTGGCCTCGCGGGCGGACCCCCGTTTTCTGTACTCCAGGGGATTAAGGAGATGTTGGCTGCCCCCCCCTTCCCCCGGGAAGTGCCTCTATCCCTGCCTCCCCCATCCCACCACTTCCCCCCTCCTAAGCCTGCAGCCTGGGGCTCCTGAGTCTCTCACCTGTGTCCGGTGAGTGTGCGGCGCTGCCGGCGGGTGAAGCTGCGGCAAGTCTCTCGCGAATGCAGTGCCGGCTCCTACACAGGGACAGGAGCCAGGTGCTGCACGTATTGTTACAGTGCAGCACCCGGCTCCTGTCACTGAGCAGAAGCCGGCATTTTGGTGTCACCCCTCAGCGGGTGACACCCGGGTGCGGACCGCACCCCCCGCACCCACGTTGTGACGCCACTGATACTGCTGGATATTTGGTGAGTGTTGATCAGAGATGTGCGGATAAGGAAGGCAGTGGAGACACTGCTTCACCTGCCATAGACTTTTTACTCCAGAGTTTTGACTATAAAAATTATTGTTATAATAATACAAAGAAGATATTTCTAATATATTCTTTATATGTTTCATATACTTTATATAGTAAAAACTCTGGCATATACGTTAGCATGACAGGAATGAATCTGCCTCACCCAACCGCTATGTATGTGTGCGCTTGTCAACACTGCGTAAATGGTGGCATTATAGAAATAAATGATTACAATAATAATGATACAGTACATGGCTATTTATTACTAATACATATATATATATATATATATATCAGTTCTACAACCAATGAGATTTCAAAATATTCTCAGAGCAAAGCAAAGAGTGTGAGCATGCATCCCTCTCCTAACTGTCGTACAAAATATCAATTCCAAATATTGTATTGCCCATTAGTCCCGAAGTACAGTATATGTTTTGGTTGACTTGACAACAGACTGTCAGTAAGTCAATGAAAACAAACAGCTGAGGGGGACATTTACTAAGCAGTGATAAGAGCGGAGAAGTGAGCCAGTGGAGAAGTTGCCCATGGCAACCAATCAGCACTGAAGTAACATCTATAATTTGCATACTATAAATTATACAGAGCTGCTGATTGGTTGATGGGGCAGCTTCTCCACTGCCTCACTTCTCCGCTCTTATCACTGCTTAGTAAATGTCCCCCTAAGAGCAGGAATAAAAATATAACTCTTCTACTGTAAACATACGGTATGTAATTCCTGCAATAGCTCAGGTGTCGCCAGTTATGTAAATACTGTTTTAACAATAATAATTAATTTAAATGGAGGTAAAAAGGTTGTGATGAAATTTAATGACTGAACAAATTGAATATGACACTGGTTTTTAATTATAATAAAATTATTTTATTTAGATTACTAATATGCTAAATGTATTTCCCGATACCTACGATATGCGATGCAGCTGTCACACAAATAGCAGACAGCAGTAATTAGTGATAAAAGTGGCAGCAGTACGTGTGAACATCATAAAATGCGTGTGAATCTAGCAGGATATTTGTCTGAGACATGGTATTAAAAACATTAACGTTTTTAATTTAAATGTCAAAAAGAAGTGTTATAAATACAGTGTCGAGTGTAGCCAGAGTAACCGCCGTGTGCAGCTCGGACAGCGACTAGACGGGCTGAACTGTCATTTTAGACACACGTCTGGTAGCCTCCAGGTTCATTTTGATGGTGAGCTGCTCCACTGTAGCGTGTCGGTTGGCCCTCATGCACCTTTCGTAGTCGACATTCACCTCTCACATCAATGGCATGTGGTGCTCCACAGTTTCCATTTGCAATGTTGCCATTTGTCCAATCACGATACCCCTTCCCCACAGCAGCACACGAACAGTTCACAAACTGCTGTTTCAGAAATACTGCCATCCTTGGCCCAAAAGCCGATAATCATCCTTTTTTGCAACGCGTATAAATGACCCCTTTTACCCATGACAGCAGCGAGTGATATGTGTGCAGACGGCCTATTGCACACCTTATATACCCACCAAGCCAGCGCACAACACGTGACGTACAGATGTAGCCATGCTCAACATTCCTGCAACACGCCTTGCTGATTGGCGTGGCAGGCTGCGACTATTTGCAGCTGGCAATCACTTCATTAATTCCTTTAAACACTTAACTGGCATAGTCAGATCACATGTGACCGCACCCACCCCCCACACACACACACACACACACACACACACACACACACACACACACACACACTGTGTACCCCAGTTTTTGACAATCCTTATTTTACAATACTTTTTAAAATACTTTTTAAACTGTATTAGATTAAAAAACGGTTTGGAAGGGAAAAGTCGTCAGTTAAGTGATTAAATTAATAAAGCAATCACCGGCTGTGAATTGTCGCAGCATGCTGTGATGTAACATGCCACATCACAGTATGATGAACATGGTCACATCTGTACTTCATGGGCTACGTACTACCGACGTCAAATGTAGGAGGAGGTCATAATTATTTGACTCAACCGTGTAACCATAGAAATGAAACACAGTTTTAGAAGTTTCCAAATGAGGGCTCAGATAATCTAATAGGTGTTTTTTTATGAAATGATGTGCCCAGTAAAACTCTCTGGTGTTGCTCAAATTGCAGAACTGGACACTGGGCCTAATTTAGGTTTGTACGCACATGAACTGCTATAATAATAATAATAATAATAATAATAATTTTATTTATATTGCGCTCTTTATCCAACAGGACTCAAGGCGCTTTACAGACATCAAAAACAATGCACATAGGGCCTAATGCAGACCTGATCGTAGATGTGCTAAATTTAGCACCGATCAGTCACACAGACATGCGGAGGGACGCCCAGCACAGGGCTAGCCTGCTCTGCATGTCAGGCCCGACCCCCCACCCCCCACAAGTACAAAAGCATCGCACAGCGGCGATGCTTTTGTACTTGAAGAGTAGCCCCCTACCAACGCAGCTCCTGTGCGAAGGCAGGGAGCCTCTCGTCGCTGTGAGGGTCGCAACAGCTGTGTGTGACATCACGCAGCCGCTGCGGCCCGCCCCCACATGGTCCGGGCCTACCTACATTGCCTGGACCGTGCCCCCTAAACGGCGGCCAAACGCCAGTTGTGCAGTTCTGACCTTATCGACTGCTGTGCGAAAACACAGCACCGATCAGGTCTGAATTAGGCCCCTAATACAGAAGATTTAAGTAATACAGCAATAGATAAGCCACACAGACATAAAAGAAAATCTTGAGCATATAGAAAGCATAGTGCATGATGGATGTAGTCATTTTGGGTAATAACTTCCAAGGATTGTGTATTCCACCCTCACAAGGTACCAGGTGCGGCAGCCATCTTGGGCGCACTGCGTAGGATTACCCAGGGTGGAATAGTCCACCCCTAGACGAGATAACACAAAATGGGGAGATTGCAGAGTTGTAAAGTTCAGAGTAGGGTTCCAACAAAACCATCAGGTTCTTTTATTTTTCATCCCATCCACAAGTGCACCAGATGAGGCAGCCATGTTGGCCGCACTACGATGGTTACACTGTGGGAGATGAGCCATACAAGACCCAAATGCATGTATGAGAAAACTGACATGGGTGTATTAGTATGCTATACCCTGCACGGAAAGATACAAATGAAGCACACCCTGCCCACGGAGGAACCATCCGAGGCAGCCATCTGCGGCGCACTGCGTAGGTTGCTGCTGGCTATACATCACAAGTGATGCTGACTGGAGCCATCGCAAAGTCCTCAGCTACTGCATACACATACATATCACTAGAGCAACAACAAGAAACATTGACTACTCAGTTAGGTCTATGGCTGTGCAGACTGGCCGTGGCAGTGGCGTGGCGATGCTGGCAACATGTTTCTCTACTTAAAGGATTGCAGCAGAAGGCAGATACATGCCCTGAAAATGGGAATGACATGCCTGCGTTTTTGCAGCCACTCCCAGTTACCTCCACCAAATGGCCCCTTCCTGTCAATCGCTGTGCGTTAAAAATCTCAGTTTGCGATCACAAAGGCACCAGTCTGATAATAATCACTCCATTGCATAAACATCAGCATTGCGGACAAATATGAATTAGGCCCACATTTCCTTATTCCTTCTTACAGGAAAGCAATCTTCCTTAGTATATAACGGGATAAGTGGCCTAATGCCAAGTTGGAAGTAAATTAGGTTTATGTTGCTCCAAAGAAAAAAAAGCATATACTCTCCCATACTGTATATGAAGTTGTACACACCATAAGATGCGACCGCCCCCATGGTTTGCTGCTGCTCACCATCAGTGCGCACTTACACCCACCATAAACTAGGTGCAAAAGCTATGTCTACAAAAAGGTTTTATTTTTTCTTATTTCCAACTCTACGGAGCACACTGACACAATCTCACACAATTCTGCAGAGCACACTAACACACCCTCACAACTCTGTAGAGCACACTGACACAATCTCACACAACTCTGCAGAGCACTGACACACCCTCACACAACTCTGCAGAGCACACAAGGTGACAATTCCCAGTTACAACACAGTTGTGCATCTTTGGTGATAAGTGTACATGTGAGCAAAATGCGTATGACTTTGCATCACCTGTACTATGCTATAATCTTTGCATATGATCACTTATGAATAGTCCACAATTCCGTCTACATGTACAAGACACGCACATGGTCCGCTTATCCTATGTGTGAAAGTCCAGCTGCCACCCAGTTATACCCACTAAGGGGTCTATTCAATTCCTGTCGGATCCTCTCTGAAGGAGAGGATCCGACAGTTCAGTATTAAATTTTTGGACATTTTCGACAAGTTTAGCCCGTTTTCGAGAATGCCGACCCAATTTTTTTTAAAAGTCGGATCGGCATTGTTGAAAATGGGCAAAAAACCTGTCGGAAATGCCCGCAAATCCAACAAAATACCTGGATCTGTGGCTAATCCGCCAATCCACGTGTTTTCCTACAAGGCGTAAAAACGGCAAGTGAGCTGAATATGTCGAATCCTGATTCGACTTAAAGTCGGAAAGTGCTATCTTTCCGACTTGACGACAATTCCGACTTTAATTGAAGCAGCAAGTGAAGTTGGGACTGAGATGCTTACAACTCTGAATTGCCCACAGTTACTCAAACTTGTGTAGGCAGGCTCTAACACATGCCCAATTGCTAAGAATAGTGAGAACCATTCAAAGACCATTCAACCATTTTGTGCCCCATTATAGTGCAACATTATACCCTACAGTATCCCCACATCATATTGTGATTTTCTGGCCATTTGTCAGAGAATATGAATGATAACTCACAAACTTTTCTTTCAATCATGGTTAGTGGTTGGGTGATGCCATTTATTGTCAAACAACTGTGTTTACTCTTTTTAAATCATAATGACAACAGAAACTACCCAAATGACCCTGATCAAAAGTTTACATATCCTGGAGATTTTGGCCTGATAACATGCACACAAGATGACACAAACGGCTTTGAATGGCTACTAAAGGTAACCATCCTCACCTGTGATCTGTTTGCTTGTAATCAGTGTGTGTGTATAAAAGGTCAGTGAGTTTCTGGACTCCTGAAAGACCCTTGCATCTTTCATCCAGTGCTGCACTGACGTGTCTGGATTCTGAGTCATGGGGAAAGCAAAAGAATTGTCAAAGGATCTGTGGGAAAAGGTCATTGAACTGTATAAAACAGGAAAGGGATATAAAAAGATATCCAAGCAATTGAGAATGCCAATCAGCGGTGTTCAAACTATAATTAAGAAGTGGAAAATGAGGGATTCTGTGGAAACCAAATCACGGTCAGTTAGACCAACAGAAATTTCAGCCACAACTGCCAGGAAAATTGTTCGGGATGCAAAGAAAAATCCACAAATAACTTCAGCTGAAATACAGGACTCTCTGAAAAAAAAGTGCTGTGGTTGTTTCAAGATGCACTATAAGGAGGCATTTGAAGAAAAATGGGCTGCATGGTCGAGTCGCCAGAAGAAAGCCATTACTACGCAAATGCCACAAAGCATCCCGCTTACAATACTCCAAACAGCACAGAGACAAGCCTCAAAACTTCTGGAACAAAGTCATTTGGAGTGATGAGACCAAAATTTAACTTTTTGGCCACAACCATAAACGTTACATTTGGAGAGGAGTCAACAAGGCCTATGATGAAAGGTACACCATTTCTACTGTGAAACACGGAGGTGGATCGCTGATGTTTTGGGGATGTGTGAGCTACAAAGGCACTGGAAACTTGGTCAAAATTGATGGCAAGATGAATGCAGCATGTTATCAGAAAATACTGGAGGAAAATTTGCACTCATCAGCCCGGAAGGTGCGCATGGGACATACTTGGACGTTCCAACATGAGAATGATCCAAAACACAAGGCCAAGTCGACCTGTCACTGGCTATAGCAGAATAAAGTGAAGGTTCTGGAGTGGCCATCTCAGTCTCCTGACCTCAATATCATTGAGCCACTCTGGGGAGATCTCAAACGTGCAGTTCATGCAAGACAGCCCAAGAATTTACAGGAACTTGAGGCTTTTTGCCAAGAAGAATGGGCAGCTTTACCATCTGAGAAAATAAAGAGCCTCATCCACAACTACCACAAAAGACTTCAAGCTGTCATTGATGTTAAAGGGGGCAATACACGGTATTAAGAACTGGGGTATGTAAACTTTTGATCAGGGTCATTTGGGTAGTTTCTGTTGTCATTATGATTTAAAAAGAGTAAACACAGTTGTTTGACAATAAATGGCTTCACCCAACCATTAGCCATGAGTGAAAGAAAAGTTTGTGAGTTATCATTCATATTCTCTGACAAATGGCCAGAAAATTAAAAATTCTGCTAGGGTATGTAAAGTTATGAGCACAACTGTATATTGTACTACCCCCTGTTCACAATTTGATTGCAATATAAAACAGCATAACATAATATAGCATATAAGGCTACTGTTTATGAATTTATTTATAAACTGCTGCAACCATATTAATTGATTTTGCTGATAAATGTAAACTATAATCCTATATAATAAAAGACTAACACTGCTCCTCACCTCTATGGGGGAAGTTCAAGTGTTTTGTGCACCAGCGGCCACTAGATGGTGCCCAACGAAGCAATTCAAGTGTTTCTTCATTTGTGAGCACACAGCCGCTGGCACTGACATTACTGTTACTGTATGTTGCTCTGTCATTTTGACGGGCTGGTAACTAGTGTGAAATAAAATAAAATGAAGCAATCTACTGTAAATCCAACAAAATAGCAGCATATTCAGTATACAGTAATCAATTGCAAAGCAATTCAACATTACTCCAATGCGAGACAGCTGATTCAAAGATCAGCTGTGCCTGCGATCTCTATCACTGATACTTTTGCAGCAGTCTTACTCAGCAGCATGTGCATACATGAACTGTGGTTCACAAATGTGCATGAAGATCACAGTATCCGGTGGAAGGAGCCAAACAGAGGCAGAGGGATCAAAAAGTATCCCTTTTTTTGAAACGTAGTCCTCCTTCCCATAGAAAGCAGTGGGGGTCTGGGAACAAATGCCATGTGAAGATGGAAAAGGTTCCCACAGCCAAGCTCAGAAAATGTAGTATTTTCTGAGCTTGATTAATTTAGTCTCTCACACTATGTATGGGGAAGCGGGGGCAGATCGGGACTCTAAGGTAAGCAGGAGTTATCCATGATATCTACTGTATTACCTTTATAATGAATGGCCCGATACTTCATTTCTACAAAAGTAGGTGAAAATGTTAAATGAACGGAAAATAGAATAGAATAGAATAGAAGATCCACATATGTAGTTTAGATTGACACCACCACTATTGTAAATGGGTGATAAAGAAGCAATATAGTCATGGATTTATAACATTGCCTTTGTTTCCTGTACGTAGCATGTGGGCTGATATGTATGACATCTTGCGTCGTACACAGCTTTGTTATACACAGCTCCATGGAGCAATAGTCTGAGGATAAATTTGTTGCACGGTAATATACAGAAATAATTTAGCATGATCAACGGGAAGGCTGGCTGTGAGTGTGCTAGGAATAGCAGCACACTTACAGCATGATTCTTAATAACCAGGTAAAAAAAACACACAGCCTCTGTATTGCCTCCGGCACAGGAAACCTCCAGCGGGATTTCATGACTTTAAGTTATTCCATTTTTCCCCCCTTCACAGTACAGCTGAATAGTAATTACATTGAAACTTCATATATTCCTTTGTGGGTTAGTCAAACAGTTTAATATTTTAACCCAATATAGTATTATAGGAGCCTCCAAAGTGTTATGCAGATCAATGCTGGTTTCCATGGAAACACATGATAATCGGGACAGAGGATCCTCTTTTTCCTATCATCCTGTCTGAGCTGTGTCTGCGTGGAAAGGACAGGGTGAGAGGTAACAGGGCAGAAGCTCATGTATAGATTGTAAGCCTGCGAGCAGGGCCTTCCTACCTCTATGACTGTTTGTTATCATCCAGTTTGTTATATCATTGTTATTTCCAATTGTAAAGCGCAACGGAATTTGCTGCGCTATATAAGAAACTGTTAATAAATAAATAATAAATGTATGTGCGGGAACAGATTGTACTTAAGAAGTGCAGATTCAGAAAATGTTTTCTTACTAATGGTTGTGTCTCTATTTGAAGGAAAAAAAATATTTCATAATTCCAAACAAGTAACCTCCCTTCCATTATCTAGTAATAGATTTGCAAATAAAACACTTAACTACTTGCCAGCTGGCCAATAGTGGGCAATATTTAGGGACATGTTAGAAAACCATTTGATATAATGATGAAGTCACCTGGTATTATCTCACAGGTCATATTACCCAATATGAGTCAGACAATGTTCAGACTGGATCTCACCTTCCACAAAACTCTTAGCTCCAGTATAACCTATCTCCACTTTCTACTGTATCTCTTCATTCCAACTATGCAAAACCATCGAAAGCTGTACCAAAGCTCCAGATGTTGCTGCTTCAATACTCGTGGCTAATAATGATTCTGCCTTGCACTTTCCACTCTTTGTTGTCACGCTTCTGATCCAAAACAAAAATGCACAGATTACATAATGTCACCTCAACATACTATGAACTATAAATTAATCATTAATTATTTTTTTTCCATCTAAAATAGTACTCAATGGAGCCTCCTTGATGCATCCTTACCAACTCTCCAGGAATGTCTGGGAAAATCCAGAATTTTGGGTGGCTTTCTTGAACTCATGAGAGAGTGGGCACTTCTCTATGGCTTTGGAGATAGAAGATGTGATATGCACGACGGAATAGCATCAACATGGTCCTATCCTCCACTGTACAATGCTGCAAATGTCCCATCCAACATGGTTGGCTCCTTCAGGACTCTCTTGGAGGGTGGTTCCTGAAGAGTTGGGTAGTATAGTATGTCTTATGAAATTCAGGGGTTATAAAGTTAACTAAATCATATGTTTCCAAAGAAGCAAACTGATGTGAATTCTTATATAATCAATGTACAGTGCTACATAACATGATTAGTGATATATATATATATATATATATATATATAAATATAAATAATCATCATCATCATCATCATCATCATATAATAATTAAAATAGAAGAGAAATGTGCCCAACCAACCAATCAGTCCAGCCTAAAAATCAGTCCACAGCAAAAATGGGTGCACACTATGTGATATATCGTTTGTTATATCAACAAACAATATATTGTGAGCACATTGACAGACATTTACACTCACCTGCAGTACAGCCCTGTGAGGTATATTGGTACATCTGTCTGTGTGTACGGGAGACCCACTGACGGATGGGTGTGGGATGATAGACAGACAGTGTCTAGTTAGACAGTCAATAGACAGACACCACATGTTAGACAGACAATAGGTCGACAGGGTCAAAAGATCGACAGTTAAAAAGGTAGACAGTACAAAAGGTTAACATAGTCAAAAGGTTGACAGGGTCAAAAGGTCGACATAAAAATGGTCAACACAAAAAAGGTAGACACCATTTTTGTAAATTTTTGAGGTTTGTGTGGATAGTTTTGTCATCTGGGACCCCCAATTGCAGAAAGGCATCCCCTCACAGGGCTCGCTGCGCTCGTCACAAGGTTTAAAACTAATTCTATGCAGACATGGATAGAGAAAGTGCGAAATAGTCCAAAAACATGTGAAATAAAAAAACAGTATCTCCCTTTTTCATGTCGACCATTTTCTTGTCAACTTTTTGACCCTGTTGACCCTGTCTACCTTTCTCATATCGACCTTTTGCCTGTCGACCTAATGTCTAGCTAACATATGGTGTCTACCTACTGCCTGTCTAACTAGACAATGTCTATCTATCATCCTGATACCCTGACAGACACGTTAAGAGGCGGCAGGAACCGCCGACATTGGCATCACAACTGAGTATGAAAATTTAAATGTCTGCCCATTTGTGATGTCTGGCCAGACATATGAAGCAGCGATGCGCATGTAGCGGGATGCCGCACCTGTACGCATTGCGGTCCTGCTACGGAATGCTGAAAAGGTGCGAGAAAACTTATTGGGCGCTGGAAAGGGAGTGGGCAGCCTAGGGTACACCTCTGCTACGGAATGCTGCTATAGACAGCAACAATGTAGAATGACACATCTGTACATATCGAGAAGCCATATGCATAGGGATTTTCCCTGTCTTTTCTGTTTAGCCACCTTATCTCCGCTTAGTAAATGGACCCTTATGTTTCTTACATGATGTCAGAGCGCCCCTGGACCCCTAGAAAGGCTCTTCCAAGGAGTCCCAAGTTTTAAAGCATTTAAAATTTGTACCACTACAGTAGATAGATAAAATATGATGTCTTATTCCACTTTCAGACACTTTTTACAATTATTATATCTTAGTTTGGGTGGTCCTCCCGCCTCTTTAATAAATACACTGCTTTATCTTCCTGTCTTCCATCTAAGTTCTCCACTAACCCCCCTATATCTGCTATCTCCCTTACTCTCTGTGTATGGCAAATTCTGCTGATATATATTAAAATGAAATTTACAGAGAAATTAGTTTTTATTAGATGTGTCCATGTAATATACTGATCATTTCTAAAAGGGAAAACCACGCCATACTCATGGGACAACCCCTTTGCCTATAGTACTGACAATGCTGTCCCTTTAATTGTTTTGATTTTTTTTAAGATCAAAGTGTGAGTCTATGGAACGTATAAGTCTGTAGTGAGTGAAACCTATCCCACCACACCTGGGACTTCTGCTCCTTTAGGTGAAGCTAGAAGTGTTTCTGGGTGACAGGTGATGTACTGGAAGCAGCTTATAACAAGCTCTGCCAAGTGAGTCTGACAGATTTGTAAGTGTATTAATTTATTTATGTAGTGAGCCTAACTACTTTACATTCACAAAACACTGCCGCTCGCCCGAGACGTCCCAGACACACATATTTCTCACCGTGTCTCTACGCCTACCACTTTGCAATGTTTGTACTGCAGTTGAAGATTTAATCTGATGTTTGCTAAATATAAAGAAATTAATTTGGCCCATGTGGCCTTTTTTAAGACCCAAATCAATTGTTTAATTTGCTGAGGTTTCACTGCTGAGATTCAGTGTATGAGATTTTACAACATAAGCATCAGAAACATTGCCTAAGTGTCCCGTAAAAACATACTTTGAAGGTGTACAAAGGATCATACATTAAGCAACCTAGTCTCCCATCTAATGATCAGGTCGCACTGCGGGGCCCATATGAAGGTGGTACAAACTATAATCATTCTTAGGGGCCCATGGGGTTTTAATCAGGCTGACAGATGGTATTACACTGTATATTACATAATGTTGTTATGCTACTTTTAGACAAGTTCTCTCACCTTCACTTCATTTTATATATACTTCACTTATCAGTTAACATCCAATTTATATTGACAACTTCCCCAGACAAAATAATAATGCTGTAACATTGAGATGACCAAGTAAATAATCATAGCAGCGCGATTGGTTACTAGATAACATGTGATTAAAGCTATAGAAAGAACAGTGCCTCCTAGTGGCAAAATTATCAAGGAAAAAGTAAACTATCGATTAAAAGGAAAAAGCTTTGAACCAATCATACGTCATACTGTACGTGAAGGTACGATTTAAGCAGGAAGGAAATCCACAGTACAAATAGATGTTAGCAGGATGATTTGGTTTTTTACTCATTGACACTGAACCTTATGGATGGAAGATTGATGGCGATTACCTTTACTGTCTTACTTCTGGCTTTCATTATATCAAAGCTGTAAAAAGCATCAGTTAATGTTTGTATACATGTAATGTCAAAATATTTTTTTTTATGTTATTTAAATATAAGTTAATCATATTTATTATTGTGTAGTCATTCACTATACCAAGTTTGAATGTGATCTTGCTCTATACCAAGGTTGGCCAATCCGTGCACTCCGTCTGTTATCATAGTCCCTGCATGTCATGCCATCAACAGCAAAGGTTTATTCTCTTTATGAAGATGATTTGCAGATTCCAGAGCACAATAGCGCTCCAAACTAGAATCGATTGAATGGCGCAGCTTGGCAGAATCTGACTCAGATCCCTATATTTCCCATTCTATTTTTCTTACTATGGTTCCCTCTTTTTTCTGATACTTTCCCTTGTTCCTATTTTCTTTTCTTGTCTACTTTCTCAGCCCATTAGCACGTCTAGTCTACATCATCTTTGTCATTACTGCAGCAGAATCAGACGGAAATGCCCTTAAATGCTGATACATCATGTTTCAATGGTCCACCTTACCTGGCACTATACTCCTATGTTTCCACTATACATCTATTGTATTTCCCCTTTCCTTGTATACTGTAATATTAAAATCAAATGCTAATCTCTTCCTTTCTCATGCACGCCCAAGACGGCAAATTAGTATAATAACAAAACAGAAAATAAATGTAACATGTTGGAAAGTACAAAACACAAATATTGCAAAAACAACAAAAAATTACATGAAATTAAATTGACTCTCCACTAGGGAATCCAATCCCAGGTTTGGGTTGGCAAATTCCTCAGAATTTTTTGCACCCAATCCTGTGTATTAATGGGATTCTCACAGTCACTGAGACAGCCACAAACATTGGCTGTCTGAAGCCTCAGTGGCCACATCTGCAAACAGCACAGGTCTGGATGCAACATGTGATTCACATTGTGCCCGGCTGCCGCTGTCACTCATTGCATGAGGCAGGGGGTGGACTTTAGCAAGCAGGAATGGAGTGAGTGACGGGCTATGCCACTTGAGTGAGTATGCCCGTCATGCCACTTCCTCCTGCTGCGTCTTCACAGCTAACTACAGAGAGACAGTCACTGAAGTCTGCAGTAGACAGCAGTAGTAGGGAGTGGAGAGAGACTGAAATCAGTTCCCGATGCTGGATAAAGACACCACTTCAGTAGGTCAGTAATTACTGACTCATTAAGCTAACTGGGAACTTCCAATTGCTTAGCCAGTAATTGGTTGGGCCGCAAGGGTGTCAGAGCAAGTCCCAGTGATTTTTCCCAAAAATAATTATTTTAGGAAAAATCAGACTTGCTCTGGGAGTGTATGTAAAAAGACGCCATGATTTCTGAAAATCACTGCATCTCATTTTCTCTCCTAATTGAATCACTGCATCTCATTTTCTCTCCTTAATTGAATAGGAAAATACCGCAGGTGCCATGTTTTTGTTTTTTTTAAATCTCATGCGCTCATTGAATTCCATCCCAGGAATCAGGACTGGAGTTGTAAAAAAAAATTCACACTGACATTGCCAGGGACTTTGTGTTGCCCTGCCCTTGTATAAAAAACAGAATAAAATAGTTTGCCACAGAAGAATAGTATTACACTTGTGGTGTACTGTATGAATGGCAAACGAAAAAAAAATATATATAAAAAAATTAGAGATGAGCGGGTTCGGATTTAACGCCAGAATTAACGCCAGTTCGGTTTTATCCGGATTTTTCCCATTGGCTATCCAAAACACGTGACATCCGTGAGCCAATAAGATGCCGTTTTGAGAACCGAGTAAATCCGAGTAAAACCGAGTAAAACCGAACCCGCTCATCTCTAAAAAAAATAAGATATAATATTATATTTACAAACCTACAATCTGTAAATAATAACAATAATAATAATAATAATAATAATAATATTAATCATCATCATCATATTAAAGGCGTGTCTAAAAAAACAACAACTTTTTTCTTGTGGACTGCTTTTCAAAGTGTGATAGCAGTACCACTGTGAAATTTAAATTTGTGGACTTGGGGGTATATTTACTAAGGTCCCGATTTTGACCGAGATGCCGTTTTTTCTTCAAAGTGTCATCTCGGTAATTTACTAAGCAAAAATCACGGCAGTGATGAGGGCATTCGTAATATTTTGGAAGTCCTAGGAAAAAATCACGAATCAATACACCATCGGTCAAATACGCCTGCAATTTGGTAGAAATCGGGAATTTACTAAAAAGTGCAAATCACAAACACTGCCGACAATAGCCAAACACTGCCGTGCAGAAATACAATTCGTAAAAAAGTGCTAAAAAAAACCAGACCTGCTTTTTTATCCCGTGTTTGGATAGGCATGCAGGGATCCATGAGATCCGTGCATGTTTATCAGTGGGAAGGGGATGGGAAAGTGTTCATTTTTAGAAAAAAAATTGCGTGGGGTCCCCCCTCCTAAGCCAAACCAGCCTCGGGCTCTTTGAGCCGGTCCTGGTTGCAAAAATATGGGGGAAAAATTGACAGGGGTTCCCCCATATTTAAACAACCAGCACCGGGCTCTGCGCCTGGTCCTGGTTCCAAAAATACGGGGGACAAAAAGCGTAGGGGTCCCCCGTATTTTTGAAACCAGCACCGAGCTCCACTAGCTGGACAGATAATGCCACAGCCGGGGGTCACTTTTATACAGCGCCCTGCGGCCGTGGCATTAAATACCCAACTAGTCACCCCTGGCCGGGGTACCCTGGAGGAGTGGGAACCCCTTCAATCAAGGGGTCCCCCCCCTCCAGCCACCCAAGGGCCAGGGGTGAAGCCCGAGGCTGTCCCCCCCATCCATGGGCTGCGGATGGGAGGCTGATAGCCATTGTGTAAAAAAATGAATATTGTTTTTAGTAGCAGTACTACAAGTCCAAGCAAGCCTCCCCCGCAAGCTGGTACTTGGAGAACCACAAGTACCAGCATGCGGCGGAAAACCGGGCCCGCTGGTACCTGTAGTACTACTACTAAAAAAATACCCCAATAAAAACATAAGACACACACCTTGAAAGTATAACTTTAATGCATACATCCACACCACCATATACACATACTTACCTTATGTTCACACGAGGGTCGGTCCTCTTCTCCATGTAGAATCCATGGTGTACCTGTTGAAAAAATTATACTCACATAATCCAGGGTAGAAGGCTCCTCTGCTTGTAATCCACGTACTTGTCAAAATAAAAAAACGGACACCGACCTCGAACTGAAAGGGGCCCCATGTTTTCACATGGGACCCCTTTCCCCGAATGTCAGAAACCCCCTCTGACTTATGTCTAAGAGGGTTTCTTCAGCCAATCAGGGAGCGCCACGTTGTGGCACCCTCCTGATCGGCTGTGTGCTCCTGTAGTGTATGACAGGCGGCACACGGCAGTGTTACAATGTAGCGCCTATGCGCTCCATTGTAACCAATGGTGGGAACTTTGTGGTCAGCGGTTGACCGAAAGTAACCTCACCGCTGACCACAAAGTTCCCACCATTGGTTACAATGGAGCGCATAGGCGCTACATTGTAACACTACCGTGTGCCGCCTGTCAGACAGTACAGGAGCACACAGCCGATCAGGAGGACGCCACAACGTGGCGTTCCCTGATTGGCTGATGGAACCCACTTAGACATAAGTCAGAGGGGGTTCCTGGCATTCGAGGAAAGGGGTCCCTTTCAGTTCGAGGTCGGGTGTCCGTTTTTTTATTTTGACAAGTACGTGGATTACAAATGGATTACAAGCAGAGGAGCCTTCTACCCTGGATTATGTGAGTATAATTTTTTCAACAGGTACACCATGGATTCTACATGGAGAAGAGGACCGACCCTCGTGTGAACATAAGGTAAGTATGTGTATATGGTGGTGTGGATGTATGCATTAAAGTTATACTTTCAAGGTGTGTGTCTTATGTTTTTATTGGGGTATTTTTTTAGTAGTAGTACTACAGGTACCAGCGGGCCCGGTTTTCCGCCGCATGCTGGTACTTGTGGTTCTCCAAGTACCAGCTTGCGGGGGAGGCTTGCTTGGACTTGTAGTACTGCTACTAAAAACAATATTCATTTTTTTACACAATGGCTATCAGCCTCCCATCCGCAGCCCATGGATGGGGGGGACAGCCTCGGGCTTCACCCCTGGCCCTTGGGTGGCTGGAGGGGGGGACCCCTTGATTGAAGGGGTTCCCACTCCTCCAGGGTACCCCGGCCAGGGGTGACTAGTTGGGTATTTAATGCCACGGCCGCAGGGCGCTGTATAAAAGTGACCCCCGGCTGTGGCATTATCTGTCCAGCTAGTGGAGCCCGGTGCTGGTTTCAAAAATACGGGGGACCCCTACGCTTTTTGTCCCCCGTATTTTTGGAACCAGGACCAGGCGCAGAGCCCGGTGCTGGTTGTTTAAATATGGGGGAACCCCTGTCAATTTTTTCCCCATATTTTTGCAACCAGGACCGGCTCAAAGAGCCCGAGGCTGGTTTGGCTTAGGAGGGGGGACCCCACGCATTTTTTTTTTAAGTTTAAACATTTTTTTTTAATTTTTTTACAAGGTGCACAATGAAGCCCAGCACGGATCTCTCAGATCCGGCCGAGATTCATTGTATTAAAGTGGGCAGTGTTTTACAAGTCACTCACGCAAAACACTGCCTAAAAAAACGAATGACATCGACATCGGAAAAACCGAAAATGCAGAATACGGCAGCTTAGTAAATTAGTCGTAATAAATTCAAAAAGTTGCATATTTACACTTTCGATGTCATTCGTGATTGAACTTTGACCTCAAACGGAAAATTACGAATGTTAGTAAATTTACCCCTTGGTGTGATGTTATATGGTGGTGCTTAATAGCAGCAAACTGATAAAAAAAAAAATAATAAGACAGATATTAACCTTTCTTTCTGATATCATACTCTTCATTATTAAGATATAGTTATTGGGGTATATTCATTTAGGGTCGGATCCATTCCGACATGCATTTGTTGGAATGGATCCGACAACCCCTATTCAATCTCATCTCAATTCGACTTTTAAAAAGTCAAATTGAGATGAGGGACCCAGAGGAGAGAGGGGGGGGAGGGGGTCGCGGGGAGACCATCGGGGGAGCCGGCGGGCAGACGGAGGAGATCAGCGCTACAGTAGCGCTGCAGGAGGATGTCACACAGCTGCCCGACCTCACTGCACTGTCCACCCGGCTTTAGCAAGTGTGACCTCACTTGCTGGAGCCAGGTGGATGTTGCCTTGAGCGGCGCGGCTGTGAGACATCCTGCTGCAGTGCTGTGCTGTAGCACTTCTTTCCCCTGTATGCCCTGCGGCTGTCCCCCGTCTCCCCGCGGCTCCCCCCCCCCCCCTCCTCTAGGTACCACATCTCAGTTCTACATTTTTTTATGTCGGACTCAGTTGGTCGGAAACGGGGCAATATCCGGTCGAATTTGGCCTTGTTTCACTCAAAAGTACGTGAATCGGCAGCTACAGTATATCGCCGATTCACGTACTATTCGACAAGTCGAATTCCACGACTTGTCGAATAAAAACTAATGGGACTGAATATGTTGAATCACTATTCGACCTTAAAAAGTTGAAAACTGCCGTCTTTTCGACAGACGGCAGTTTTTGACCCTAAATGAATATACCCCATAGACTGTAATAATAATAACGGTGTGTAGAAAAAAAAAAAAAAAACTTTTTTATGGAGTGCACTTTAAAGTGCAGCAGTACCATTGTGGAATTTTATTTGTGAACTTGGTGCACTCTTGTCTGGTGCTTAATATCAATAAATAGATATGAAAAATAAGAATTAAACTGCCTCTGGTTATGGTACAGGTACTGTACCATCCGTATTTGCTGTCTAATTTAAATAAGGGTGTGTTAGTATAAAAAACATGGAAACTTTATTCCTGTATTTTAAAGTGACACTTTAGAATTTTATATTATGGCCACAGCACAAATAAAGCCTAACTTTGTATGTTACTTATAAAAAAAGACGTGTGTGAGACAGCACTTTGGTTTCTGTTTCTACAGCTGTTGATAATCAAACGGCAAAATGCTAAATTTACAGTGTTATTTTAAAAACCTCGGGTGGTTCTATAAAAGGTTTGCATACACATTTAACTGTCAAACTTGAAAGTTGAAACTTGAAAATGTATTGAAAGTTTAATAAAAACATTTAAATGAGTTTAATGTGACACTTTAAAACTGAACACTTACAATCTACAAAGCTCTCTTCATCCATAACAATAGCTGATCCGTCCTTCTTTTGTATAGACAATTACAACAATGATGATCATCATCATGTAACTCTGGCTAATTAAAAAATGACTGAGAGATGACACCCCGGACACTCTGCATTTTCTTAGGTCGTACTTAGAAAAATGAAATGAAACAGGACTCCAAAATTTGTTAGTATATTGAAGCTTGCATTACAGCATCAGTCTAGTCAAGTAACTTTAAATTTCCAGCATGGAGTGTTACCATTTCTCGTTTTTTTTTCTTTCCATTTTTTCTTAATCCCAATCCTGAAATTAATACTAGGATCCCAGAATTATAGCCAAGTAATCCCAAAACCTTGGGATGTGTAAATATTTTCGGGACTGGAATCCCTACCCTCAACGGACCATGATATTGTATGTAATGTAAAATCACCATTTGCTACATTAACATATAGGGGGAATTCAATCATTGATTGTGGGTATTTGTTTTGCAGGGGCGGCTAACCCTGAGAAGCCAACGCGAAACGTGGTTTATCTGGGATTTTGTTTCACCTGCCTCAGACGAAAATGGGCTGTTTCTAGCGAAAACACATAGGTTTCACTGAACCTGTGTGTTTTCGAGAGATTTTTTTTTTCAGGAGACCAAATTGGATTGCCTGGAAAAAAAAATATCGGAGAAACATGGTTCGTTTTTCGCTCCTGATGTTTCTTAGCACCTCATTGAATTCCTCCCTTGGTCTATCAATGTATATGATTTGTATAAAAGTAATAACAAATAATTTATTTTATGTTGTTTAAAGCAGAAAGTAACTTTGCAGTTTTTTTTCTTCTAGCTTAATAAACGAATATATGTTGATAACGAAGTAGGAGCTCTACAGTATCGATTTTTTTTTGTGTGTGTGCTTTCTTTTACATTTATATAGTGATTGATCACTGGAGATTTTTATGGGAAGTCATCTACAATGTGTTATTTGACCTGCCAAATCTAATGTATCAACTTATTAACCCTCACCTGCTGTGGGGATGCCTCTGTGATCCCCTTGCACAGCCGCTCCCACATTGACAGAGCGCAGGAGAATTAATCATACTTACATGGGAGACAGCAGACAAAAGAGCATTGAGGTCAGAAAAGCCATCACAAAATGACTAGATAGTTGGATCTTTTAAAGAGCAGATGTTTCAAACGAGAAGTCATTTATAAGGGGAAAAATGGTATTCGCAGATGATAGTGTTGACTCTGTGAAAGGTCACTATTATTTCTTCATTCTATTTTTCAAGTGCACCTCTGACAATAATTTTAAGTTGCTGTTTTTCTCGTTTCTTTGTTGTTGTTTTTTTATAACAAACTTTTATGTCCTGGTGTTTTCCTGCTACAGGTATAGGATCTGGTATTGAGAAAATCATGATCCAAAAAGTTTCAAAGCAGAAAGATAAAAATATACAGATGGAGCCTCCGTTATCTTTGCTGGCTGAGGCTTTTAGTCGCGATCAGGCATATGCAAAATGCTTGGGCGCAAGCAGGATTGCCTAGTTGTAGGGAGGCGCACAGTGCGTTTGGCGTTACCTTTGAGTGTAATTCCTGCAATCATCCACCAGATGTCGCTTTTTAAAATCACCATTGTGCATGCGTGTGGTCTCCATTAAAATACAATACTGAGCTACAGCGTAAGAACTCCTTTACTGGTGCGTCTCATTACACTACAATATGCTACAGTATGTCATACAGTATATAATAGTATATACAGTACAGACGCAAATAGTACAGCATATACAGATGCAACGAATGTGTTACAGGTACAGTATGGTCTATTGATGTGAGCGTCCAAATCCCGTAGTATTAAGTATAATGGGGAGAGATAAAAGCTCCTCCCTAAGTTCCTGTATGCCAAATCACTGTGCTTAGCATCTCTGTATAGTATTTTGTATTTGAGTACTAAATAGCACGAACAGCTTGTAACGTACAGCGACAAGAGTTATCTTTCTAAGTATAATGGGGAGAGATAAAAGCTCCTCCATAAGTTCCTGGATGCCAAATCACCGTGCTTAGCATCTCTGTACAGTATTTTGCATTTGAGTACTAAATAGCACGAACAGCTTGTAACGTACAGCGGCAAGTGTTATCTTTCTAAGTGTAATGGAGAGAGATAAAAGCTCCTCCCTAAATTGCTGGATGCCAAATCACCATCCTTAGTATCTCTGTACAGTATTTTCTATTTGAGTACTAAATAGTGCGAACAGCTTGTAACATACTCTGCTGATATGGGTATAGCGGCAAGTGTTATCTTTCTAAGTATAATTGGGAGATATAAAAGCTCCTCCCTAAGTTCCTGGATGCTGTATCACTGTGCTTAGCATCTCTGTACAGTATTTTCTATTTGAGTACCAAATAGCATGAACAGCTTGTAACGTACTCTGCTGTAAAGGCTACAGCGGCAAGTGTTATCTTTCTAAGTATAATAGGGAGAGATAAAAGCTCCTCCGTAAGTTCCTGGATGCCAAATAACTGTGCTTAGCATCTCTGTACAGTATTTTCTATTTGAGTACTAAATAGCACAAACAGCTTGTAACGTTCTCTGCTCTAAAGGCTACATCGGCAAGTGTTATCATTATAAGTATAATTGGGAGAGATAAAAGCTCCTCCCTAAATTGCTGGATGCCAAATCACCATCCTTAGTATCTCTGTACAGTATTTTCTATTTGAGTACTAAATAGCACGAACAGCTTGTAACGTACTCTGCTGTAATGGCTGCAGCGGCAAGTGTTATCTTTAAAAGTATAATGGGGAGAGATAAAAGCTCCTCCCTAAGTTCCTGGATGCCAAATCACTGTGCTTAGCATCTCTGTACAGTATTTTGCATTTGAGTACTAAATAGCACAAACAGCTTGTAATGTACAGCAGCAAGTGTTATCTTTCTAAGTATAATGGTGAGAAGATAAAAGCTCCTCCCTAAGTTCCTGGTTGCCAAATCGCCGTGCTTAGCATCTCTGTACAGTATTTTGCATTTGAGTACTAAATAGCATGAACAGCTTGTAACGTACAGTGGCAAGTGTTATCTTTCTAAGTGTAGTGGGGAGAGATAAAAGCTCCTCCCTAAATTGCTGGATGCCAAATCACCATCCTTAGTATCTCTGTACAGTATTTTCTATTTGAGTACTAAATAGCACGAACAGCTTGTAACGTACTCTGCTGTAATGGCTACAGCGGCAAGTGTTATCTTTAAAAGTATAATGGGGAGAGATAAAAGCTCCTCCCTTAGTTTCTGGATGCCAAATCACTGTGCTTAGCATCTCTGTACAGTATTTTGTATTTGAGTACTAAATAGCATGAACAGCTTGTAACGTACTCTGCTGTAAAGGCTACAGCGGCAAGTGTTATCTTTAAAAGCATAATGGGGAGAAATAAAAGCTCCTCCCTACGTTCCTGGATGCCAAATCACCGTTCTTAGCATCTCTGTACAGTATTTTGCATTTGAGTACTAAATAGCACGAACAGCTTGTAACGTACAGCGGCAAGTGTTATCTAAGTATAATGAGGAGAGATAAAAGCTCCCCCCTAAGTTCCTGGATGGCAAATCACCATTCTTAGAATCTCTGTACAGTATTTTCTATTTGAGTACTAAATAGTATGAACAGCTTGTAACGTACTCTGCTGTATTGGCTACAGCGGCAAGTGTTATCTTTCTAAATATAATGGGGAGAGATAAAAGCTCCTCCCTAAGGGGGTAATTCCAAGTTGATCGCAGCAGGAAATTTTTTAGCAGTTGGGCAAAACCATGTGCACTGCAGGGGAGGCAGATATAACATGTGCAGAGAGAGTTAGATTTAGGTGGGTTATTTTGTTTCTGTGCAGGGTAAATACTGGCTGCTTTATTTTTACACTGCAATTTAGATTTCAGATTGAACTCACCACACCCAAATCTATCTCTCTCTGCACATGTTATATCTGCCCCCCCTGCAGTGCACATGGTTTTGCCCAACTGCTAAAAAATTTCCTCCTGCGATCAACTTGGAATTACCCCCTAAGTTCCTGGATGCTAAATTACCGTGCTCAGCCTCTCTGTGCAGTATTTTGTATTTGAGTACTAAATAGCATGAACAGCTTGTAACATACTCTGCTGTAATAGCTAGAAGTGTGCACACTTATTTATTATTTATTACCAGTTATTTATATAGTGCACACATATTCTGCAGCGCTTTCCAGAGAATACCTGCCCATTCACTTCAGTCCCTGCCCCAGTGGAGCTTACAATCTATATTCCCTATCACATGTATACACAGACACATTCACGCTAGGGTTAATTTCGTTGGGAGCCAACTAACCTACCAGTATATTTTTGGATTGTGGGAGGAAACCGGAGTACCTGGAGGAAACCCACACAAGTACGGGGAGAATATACAAACTCTGCACAGTTAGGTCCATGAAGAGAATCGAACCCATGACCTCAGTGCTGTGAGGCAGTAATGCTAACCATTACACCATCCATACTGTGCACTTCTATTGAATGTGAAGGTATATTACAATGGATTAAAAAAAATTTTTAAATAAAGTGAGTGTCAGAAAAAAAAAATACACTCGCACTTTGGGAAACAAACCCGGGACTCTTAGCATGGGAGGCTAAAGACTTCCCCGCTTGCCCATGCCGCTTCATGGAAGATACACAAGCTCGTGTAAAAGTACTGTAAGCAGCGATTCCTTCCCACTGGTGTTTGTTTATGCCATTAAGGGACTTGGACGCTCATATAGCACAACACATACGGTATACTGTACATACTTTAACGTCAATGAACTACATTATTGCTTTCACACATTAGTTGAGTCTGCATACACTACAGTATTATTATTATTATTATTATCCTTTATTTATATGGCGCCACAAGGGTTCCGCAGCGCCTAATTACAGAGTACATATCCACATAATCAAAACAGGAAAACAGTGACTTACAGTTGATGACTATTTAGGACAAGTACAGGGTAACTAAGCATAACTACACCAGTAAATGACAGAGAAGTTCCAGGTGGCCAAAAAAACTGCTTGATTTGGGCAGTTGAGGATTATTAAAGTAAGAAAAGGATAAGCACATGAGGGAAGAGGGCCCTACTCGTAAGAGCTTACAATCTTAGTATATACATTTTTACTCTATTGCTTTGTCTACGGGTTTTGGACGGTCACATGGAGTAACACGGCAACTGAAAAGTGTTTTAATACATTAGTTTGCATCTGTCTAAACTATATATTTATTTATATTACTTGACCCTCTCCATTTGACCATTGGTCTGTGTGTATGTACAGTAACATTACAGTCGTCACTGACACATTTGCCATTTACTGTAGATCATTCCGCCGCTATTCGCTCGAAAGTATTGGATTAGTGGAGCATTAGCCACCCAGTGGTGGAGATGTGTATTGCATGCTGAGTATGTAGTCGTGCCTCAACGCGCCTATCTGTGATTAAACTCAGCAACCTAAGCTATCGCCTAGGTGCGACTAAACCTCCGTTTAGGCTGAGAAACAGCCTAGATAATGGAGGCTTCATCTGTATAAAAGCTGTTTCTGCTGCTTTATAATGTCAGACACTTGGAGGTCTATTTACTAAGCCTCAGCGTCTAACTGCCATGTCACAGGCTGTGTTTGAAAAATGATAGACAGGAGCTGGTTGGCTAGTACTTTATCTCCGTCAACTTTATCTCCATTCAGGGCTTAGTAAATAGACCCCTTGGCTACTGCGAGGAGTGCTAACAATCTATTCAATGAAGAGAGAAATGCCAGGGCTATGTTTTAAAATGTAATTCACTATATTTTATGGTACTACTCCCTACCAAATCTGTATTCATTTACTGTTATTTTCCATCTACAGAGTTGAGTTTGTTGTAGTTAATAGCGCGACATTCGTCATGGCTAAGGGGCACCATTCACTGAATTCACTGCAATACTGTAAAGTCTACTTTATCTGTAGATCTAATGGAAGCTTGTTTCAAATACTGGTGTCTTAAGTTCAGCTCATAGATATAAATCACAATAATCAGTCTGGGAAGCAGGAAGGGACCATGGCCATAGCATGGAACTTCCACACAGTATGCTGGCTCCCTGTCCCCAGAACATGTGATGTTATGATGTAATGAAGAGGGGGCCAGGAGAGGGTAGCTGAGTGCCAGACGTCCTAAAGGCGTGCAGTGCTCCTCTCCAAGCTGCAGGGTGGTGTTCCAGACACCACACAAGCTGGATAACTGTGCCACCATGGCAGAAATGGTACCGTACCCTTGGCTTTGAGCCCTGGATAGCAGTAGCACACAGCCCTTATGGCACTGGAAATAAGAAACTGCAAGATTTAAACAGCCCACCAGTGATAAGTATCAGGTGAAGTTCGTTAAGTTTTCAGAATGACCTGGCAATAACCTCAATAACTGCAGTAAAAAATAACTGCGTTAACCATAGTGATAAGGCAATGTACCATAACTGGAGACATTCATTTGGCCTGTATAACACTGGGCTCATTTTTATTATTCTCCTTTTTAATTGATTTCATTAATTAGAAACAAAAACTAAAATAATTGCCTCCAACTGCCCTACTAATGACCACCATCATCTGTACTGATAACCGCCAGGGCCGGCGACAGGGGGGGTCAAAAGGGACACCTAGACAGGGCCCCAAGGATCATAGGGGCCCCAATTATATGCTGCTTAGTGCCTGGCAGGGATGTGAACCGTCTTGTCCAAATAAGGCAGCGAGCTATAGGCGGTATGGGTGTAACCTCAGAGTGACAGAAGCCTCTCACACACAGTGTGTGGCACGAGTGTCTGGCTCTGTTGCAGGCAGTTACAGGACATGGCAGCAGCTCTACTGGCCAGGATTCCTGTGCCCTGCACCAGCCTCTTCTGGTGGGGTGTGAAGGCCGCATGGTTCCTGCTGTGTGGTGTTCGGGTCTGAATACTGGGAAGTCTCTGCCCAGAAAAGAGTGGATTGGTGAGGGAATACAAGGCTTTGGCATGGGGTGGGGGAGCTGGGAATGCAGCATGGAGTCACTGGGGAGAGAAAGACAGTGGGGTGTGTGGGAGGAAGGAGAGAGGGAGACACAGACTGTTGTGTATGTGGGGGAGGAAATAAATAAATAAATGTATATATATTTCTTATATAGCGCAGCAAATTCTTTACGTTTTAATATAGATAGATAGATAGATAGATAGATAGATAGATAGATAGATAGATATTCAGGGGTTAAAGTGTGGGGGGACGACAAGGTGGAACTGAGTTCCACCACCTGTAATAGTAGGGGGAAGTAGTTCCACCACCTCCATTGCCCTGCACAGTAATTCCAACATATAAACCTGTCCCATCACCTACATCAATAGATGATGCAGGCAGTGCTAGTGTTACCTACTTCTTCCTCAGGTCCTGGCGGCTCAATGGTTCTTCTCCATTTACAGTCCACCCCTCCTGGTACTCACACATGCTGTGTCTGTTGGACAGCATTCATCACTTCCTCAGGTCCAAGTGGCTTCATTTTCCAGCAAGGCATATGTCATGTCATGCTGTTACCGCTGCTGAAGTGAAGAGGAGCCATGAAGAGCGGCAGGCTCTGTGCATCTTGAAGACAAGATGAGAGGGGGCTGGAGGTGGGGAAGCTGCTGGAGGGACACAGGCGGTGAGCTGCTGGAGTGACAGAGGCAGAGATGTGTATAAGGGGCACTACTGTGGGCAATATGTGTATAAGCAGCACTACTGTGGGCATTATGTGTAAGGGGCACTACTATTGTGTGCATTATGTGTAGGGGGCACTACAACTTTGGGAATTGTGTATAAGAGGCACTACTGTGGGCGTTGTATATAGGGGGCACTACTGTGTGGCATAACATGTATAGAGGGTACCATTGCATAGTGCAATGTGAATAAAGGGCACTACTAAGTGACGTAACCTGAATAAGGTGCATTACTATGGAGTGTAATATGAATCAGGAGCACAACATGCGGTGCAATGTGAATAAGATTGTGCTACTGTGTGGTGTCATTTGAATTGGGGGTACTATTTTGTGACCAGACTGCTTCTTTGTGAGATCAATGTCCTTTTATAAAGTATGGGAAGTAGGGCACTAATTTATAGTTTGCAGGAGGGTGCTGAAAACCACTAGCACTGGCCATTGCTCCACGTATTTTGTGCGTGTGTGTGGGGGTAGATGGCAGTTTAAATGAGTTCCACCACCTCTCCACTTTAAACTCTGTATATATATATTAGCAATTCTATTGCCGGACCTGATAACCACTGGGGCATTCCAGGCCGAAGTAATAAGTATCTAGGACCCAAGAGATGGCAACTAAGCCTGCAGACCTAGAGACAGCGTCAACATGATCCTTGCTCATTACAGCTGAAAAGGTATGGTACACAATAACCACACAAAAAGCTACACTCCCTGCTTACTGATACATACTGTATTTATTACTGCTTGTACAATGCAATATCACATCTCAGCACATCATCTCATCTTAATGCTGCTCCAGTCCGTGCCCAATTCCAGAAGGGTTGACCTTTCTGCTTTCTTAGGGTGCCGTCATTCTGTTTTCTCTTTATATTAACAATCTATTTCATGTGAACTAAACCATAAGTACAATGTGAAGGTACTGTATGATGTTTTTTTGCATAAGTTTTTTTTCAAAACTTTAAACATCATTTCCCTTTGTGCTAACAATTACTGCTGTGATTTCTGGTATGTTGAAAATTTAGTTACAAAAATGTCCTTCACTTACATACACATTACTGGGCGCATAGCAATTAACTACTCCGCAGAAAGCCTGTCACTTTTTCCGTGTACATAGTCAGCCCCTTCATGTTATAAATGTTAAATTATATTTGACATTTCATTTAAAGCCCACGCTGCCTTAATTCAAAAAAAGAAAATGCTCTGTTCATAGTAAAGAAGCACCACGTTCCCTCATTACAGAACCAGCAGCCCTCCGATTCACACTCCGGGCTCCTCATCTGTATATTCTAGGCTTTACAATTCTCAATGTGAAAGTCGGTATTAATATAAGTAATGTTATTAACAAAAAGAACTGCAGCATATTTTAGTTATCTTGGCTTAGGTTAAAATAACCTAATGCTGGTATTATCAAGGTGATGTTGACATTAGTAAAGGTACATACAATATTGAATACTGACAGGGTAGCATCCACATATCTGGATGGAAGATAGGAGAAATTAGAAATCCCCAGTCTGATAAATAGACCTGTTATTGTTTGGAACCCTGAGCCTAGTATATTATTAGGACACTGTCACATCGTTGCAGCATTCGCCTGGTTTTCAAATGAACAAAAGATGAAAAATCCATCATCATTCTTGTCACTGTTTTTTATCGCGGGACAGTCCCACCTGCAGGCCGCAATGTCCCGCGGTGGGGGAGCAGTTCGGAAGACTACTGTCAGTCACTGCTCTACCTAGTAGATGCAGTGCGCATGGGTATGCCCCCATAGTGATGGAAAATGGCGATATGGCTAGCAAAAACGGCACTTCTGCAAAGCCACGCCCCATTTTCTATAGGACATGCCCCCTTTTGGCCATGACGCTTCACCACACCAGGGAGTCCAGCTTTCCCGTCTCCCGATGTTGGGAGGTATGCAAATGCAGGAAGGAGTTGGTAAGCATTGCATCGGATTACATTTCAGTTGCAATCCTTACTGACTTAGGGCTATAGATTGCAGTGCGTTACAGAGCATATTCATTTATACCAGTCCCTGCCCCAGTGGAGTTTACAATCTCTATCCCCTATAACATGTACACGCACATTCACACTAGTGTAACATTTTGTCAGGAGCCAACTAACTACCAGTATATTCCTAGGGTGTGGGAGGAAACCCACTCAAGAACAGGGAGAATATACAAACTCCACGCAGTTAGGGCCATGGTGGGAATCAAAACCAAGACCTCAGTGCTGTGAGGCAGTAATGCTAACCATTATACCATCCATACTGCCAACATTGATAGTTTAGCGTTTAAAATGTAGCATGGTGTCTTTTTCCTAATGTAATACACGATATTCCATCTAGTGCAACATAAACAAGGGGTAGGATGTATTGCCGCCCAAGTTTGGCAGCTGTGTGGGATGCCGGCTGAGCTCTGACTTTTTTTAAAGGAGCAATCACTTACAAGGCATGGGTTTTCTTTGTAAGTGATTGCCCCTTTAAAAAAAACATTCGAGTTCGGCCAGTATCCCGCACGGCCGCTGAACTCGGACGCCATTACATCCCACCCAAAGTATGAAAAAGGGTTTTAATGCATTTATTTTTTTAGTCACTTGATTCAGGAGTCATTCCTAGTAGAGATATCCTCTGGACTGGCCAGGTTTAGATGGATACTGCTCCTATTAAACATATTCACCAGTATCAAGAAATAGAGAGCCTTGAGATCCAACAGTGTATCACACGACAGACAACACCTGACTACAATCCTACAAACAAGTACCGTCTTTCATTGTCAAGTCTTTAGCTGTCTGGCCAGCAATGCCTGGTGACTTAAGTTGGGCATTGAATGTTTCTCACTAACTGCAAGAGTCATACGCATGGACAAATGCTAGTTTACAGTGAGTAAGTGTGCTGGGCTAAGCACCCAACCCCATCATGATTTTTAGTGTTCTATGTATTAAGTCTTGAAACGAGATAAAGTACCAGACAACCAGCTACTAACTGTAATTTTTCAAGCACAGCCTGTAACATGGCAGTTAGGAGCTGATTGGCTGGTACTTTATCTGCGTCCACTCTATCTCTCTCCAAGGCTTTGTACATAGACCCCTTTATCTGTTCATTTAGTCACATGAAGATCCTTAGAGGCATCAGGACTCCAGTGGATCTGATAAATGGGGATCCATTTAATTTGCCGGCTGTCAGGATACCGATGCCGGAATCCCGCCAGCCGGCAATGCCTCCAGCCGGAATACCGGCGCCACAGGACTATTCCCACTCATGGGTGTCCACAACACCCATAGAGCGGGAATAGATCCTGTGGCGGGCGCAGCGAGCCCGCAAGGGGACTCTTTGTGCTCGCTCCGCTGCCGGCATACTGGTGGCCGGGATGCTGCTGTCGGTATATTGACAGCCGGCATCCCGGCTGCTAGTAAATCATACTGAATCCGATAAATGTTATACCAACAGTAAGTATTCCACACAAAACTAAATTTCAAATTATGGTTGGACTTCTTCTTTAAATGTGCCATGCTTAGAAAGAAATTATATTATGAAGTAATATACGACATAATAAACAATGGAACTCTGAAACATGGGAATAACTTTGCTAATATACAGATGGGTCCATGTTTATCTTGACCTTTAATAGGATTAATTGAGACTGGGCAGTCGGACTTAATCCCCTGCTGTAATGACTTAATCCCATTGCTGTATTGTTCTCTGTATTGTATTGCAGCTGAGAACAATAGATGAAGGGTTTATGTTAATAAACCATGTTGTGCCTAGGCGCAGCAAACTAGCCAAGATAACCGTGGACCCATCTGTACCTACCAGCATTCTCAGTTGGAAACCCGTAACTACTTAGACCACTTTCCCAATCCCACCAAACCATGACCAGATACAACTTTACCAGGTCCATTTATAGTGAGGACACGCCTGTTTCCAGCAGGTCTCGCCCCTTTTTAGTGGTGAAACCTTGGAAGAGTCTTTAGAAAATCATGATTGTTGGCAGGTAGTGCATTCCATAATCCACTGGATAACAAGCAGCCATTAGGTCTGCTAGGAGTTATTCCACCCTTACATTTTTGTGAATTTTCCTAGTAAACAATCCCAACATCTTCATGTGGAATGTAAGTTCTCCATATACCAGCCTATCCGGTCCATTGTCAGTAACATTTAAGAGATCCGATTAAACCCTGCATTCCCAAATTGCACTTCTCTTACTACTATCATAAATGATTCTTTATATAGCACTGAATGATAAATAGTATTGTGAGGTAATATTTTCTTGGCACACTCAGGGCCTGATTCAGAGGTAGACTAATCCGTGTTGACACAGTTGCCTGATGTTTTTGCTAGAGATTTGCACCGACCCCGTGCTTTGGTTTTGGATCTATCTCTATCGTATTTTGGATTTGGATTTGGCAAAACCGCCCTTGCGTCTTTTGGCTTTGGATCTGTAATTAATTTTTTTAAATCATAAAAACAACTAAAATCACATAATTTGGGCATGCTTTTGTTTCTACATCATTATTAACCATAAGATTAATTAATTACGGTCATAATATTGTTTTCATCCAGTTTAGGCCAAAATGTTGCACCAAAGTAGCTGGATGACTAAGCTAAGTGACTAGAGTAGTGGGCGGCACAAACATGTGGCACTTAAACTTCTAACGTGACACATCTAGGAAACAGAATGGCATCTTCTTCACACAATATTAATTTGTACCTGCTGGAATCCACCATTACAGATGCCTCTGTATTATTATTTTTTTTTACAACTAACACTGCTTGGACTCATAGTGCTTATGTGTAGTTAGTGAACGCAGTGGTCTATGGTCTGCTGAGTCACTGCAGCACTGCTATGTGATAGGACAGGGAGTGGATAGACACAGCCCTTGGATGGACACAGCACCCTTGAATGGACACAGCCACTGGGTGTAAGAATATAACAACACCATATATCTATCTATATATATTTTTTCATTATTATTTTTTTTACAACTAACATTACTCAGAGTGACAGTGCATATTTGAAGTTAGTGAACGCAGTGGCATATGGCCTGCGGAGTCACTGTAGCACCACTGTGTGATAGGACAGGGAGTGGATGGACACTGCCACTCGATAGACAACACAGAACAGCTGGATGGACACAGTAGAGCCACTGGAGGGACACAGCACAGCCCCTGGAAGAACACAGCAGAGTACAGTGCAGCATAACACTGGAGTGAAGCAAATGGCACCGATCACCATGGGAGGGACTTATATGCAATCCAAAACCCGCAAGAATTTAATGCCGGGATTGGTGATGTATTTCTTGTTTTAGGATCCGAGTCAGACGGGAAGACCGGAACCCTGACTGAGATCCCCTATGTTCAGGTGAGTCCGGTTCTCAGAGAACTGGACCAGCTCATCTCTAATTTTTGCTACTGCGCACGTGTCAGGGTGCCGCAAATGCCGCATGTGCCGCAATGGTCACAGTGTGGATTAGGGTGCAGAGTGAATGATAGATATTGCCCAATTGTGGGAGGTAACAGAGATGTGCGGATCAAACGCATGCGTGTCGTTGTGTCTTCTGAACTAGTGTTTCTGGCCCTGGTGTCTTACATTTGCCGGACATTATAAGGGTTGCCCTGTGGTCTGATGGCGCGACTGTTGTGCGTCCAATGATGGTGCATCCTCATACGCAAGTGGCAGATCTGAGAAGACGCAGCAGCGACACGATTACCATCCAACTCTAAATCAGGCCCTCAGTCTCTGCTTTTGTTCAGTCTATTATTGGTGTCATGGTACTGAAGTAAAAACAATTCTTCCAAGAAACAGTCAGGAATAAAGCCAGGACCTACTTCCTTCGGATTGTTACTCTCTCTTAATCCTTTGCTGAACTCGCCTTTCCACTGCTGTATATTAGCATGCTGGACACTGGCACTGGTGACTGAAGACCCTCCCACAGCTTTAGCACTGTGTCCTAATGGGGACTCATACATGGCAAAAAGCCAAATCTGTGACACGTTACACTAATAAATAGCTAATTTTCCTGCAGTGTACTGCAGGGCTGTTTCCTATATATTCCTTGCTTCAGGCAGGCAGTGTTTATGATATTTCTCCCTGTTTTATGTGTTCAGCAGACCTCCTGGTGTCTATTAAGGTCAGGTGCTGTCTGCTGTCCTCCTCTATGCTGCTGAAAGTTGTACTGTTTCTCATAAATAGGAAGTTCATATAAATGGCCATTGGCAACACAGCTGTCTGCTTGAAACAGACAGGTGATAGCAGCATAGTAAAGAGCATGGTTGTATACCTAGAGGCATCAGGACTCAGATGCCCATTAACTCCAAAGAACATCAAACTGCCAATCAGCGGAGGCTCCTAACTATATTCCCCTGGAGATCTGCCAATGTGTATGTGCATGAGATTGCTATCCCACATACATGCACAAATCAACATGCAAGCTTCTAGAGACTGTATTGGCTTCAGCCCCTATAAGCCACATAAGACTGCCATTATAGCAGGGGAGTGGCTTCCCATTGGATGCCCTCTCTCTGTTATTGCAGTCCGTACTGACAGTCCCAAGGGGAGAAAACACCTCCCACTGAGACAGCCTGTCCATCATGTGATTAGCACAGGGCCATCTTAACAGCAGTGTGGGCCCCTGGGCACAACAATGCACTGGGGCCCTTACCCATCCTCCAGGGGTGGGAGGTGCTATCAGCGGCAGCTTTGATTTCCTGTGGGCAGTAGCGGGTGTTCTATCTTCCGCTCAGTATGTAGGACCTGGAGCAGTAATTTCTGCTAATTACTACTTTACTGCACAGATGGTGGAAGATGGGGCGGAAGGCAGAACACTAAATTGTAGAAGGGGCATTGGGCTGAATGAAGGGGCCCTGGTACATGACTTCCAGGGTGGTAGGGGGTGTATAATACGCAGGAGAGGGGTGGATAGTGGAGTGGACTTAATATTCATCATTTTCCGGTGGGAGAGCAGCTTACTTGACTGCAGATATCTCCAGTTCCTGGAAATAGATTTCTTAGCTTTGAATGGGATAAAACACTAGAGAGTCCCTCCTGTTAGGAGATGCTTGGGACTTGGGTATCAGAGTTCAGGAGCCAGAGCAATCCATTAAAGAAAATTAAAAAATGCATACCAGGCGTGTGGAGCTGGAGCAGGGACCAGCTGCTGGAAGGCTGATATCTCTGTTTCTGGGCATAGTAGAGACAAGCTGCCAGTGTTCACCAAAAGGGGAGAATACCAGCTTTTGGTATATACCCTCATAAAAACTATAAATTAAACAGAACCCGAGATATCTGGCTGGGAAGAGCAATTAACAGGCTTGGATTGGGACCACTACTTTGAAGTAGGATATCTCCGGTTCCCCAAGTCCGATTTTCAAAAATCTGGTACCCCTGGAAAGAGGGGACCCTCAGCTATCAGTCCAGGGCCCTTATACTCCTGGGGCCCTTGGGCAAGTGCCCATTGAGCCCATACGAAAAGACGGCCCTGGATTAGCATGGAGTCACACTTTTATTGGGGGAACTGAAGCCCTTGTTATGCACACCAGTGCCTGCAGGAAAGTACTGGTGTCAGAACTGTTATGCACTCCAGTGTCTGCAGGAATGTACTGGTGTTTGAACTGTTATGCAAAACAAATGGACTCACAGACAAACTGGGGAATATGACATAACGTACACAGAAGGTAATAGGGTAACAAAATACACACAAAGTGAACAGAGAAGCCCAGAGGCTAAGGAACTGGGTATCTCCCTTGTATTAGAACTGCACAGATGGAAAAAGCAAGATGTTGTGTTTTAATACGTAGAGAACCCGAAATGCTGTTGCTAAGGGCAACAGCAAAACCCTAAAGGGTTACCAACGGGTGTGGCAGTAAACTCCTTGGTCAGAGATGGAATGATAGACACAAGGAGAGTCTCCACAATCCTATTTCTCACTTGCAGTGCACAGGTTTTAGCTTACTGCCACTAAACTGACCCCTGACACCTAGCACAGTGAGACAGGATTAGACAGGCAAGTCTTAGAATACAGCCGCAAACTTGCTAAGTTCACAGAGTAGTAACAGAACCCCAGCAAGCTAAACGACTGACTCCAGTCTTACTGCTAGGTCTGGATTGGCAGAGTGTAATACCAAATCCCCAGGCCTATTTGCAGTAAGCAACAAACAAATACAAAGCTACACAGTACTGGCTAACTTTCATGAACTGACTAACCAACAAAGATTCAGCAGCATCTGCTTACCCTGAAAAGAGGCCTTATAAAGCAGGTGCTGTCCACGCCCCACTCAGACCTCACAGACTGTGAGCACAAAAACCAGCACCGGATCCCCTGCCGTGCACAGAGCCTATAACCACTGCACAGCAAAAGACCCGAACCGGAGTATCAGCTGCGCTCAGGTTACTCCACTAGCACTTGTCTCCCGGTTGCCATGACGACGTGGCAGCACAGGGCAGGAGACCCTAACAGTACCCCCCCTCTGACGAGGGGTCAAAGAACCCCTACCACCGGGTTTATCGGGGAACTGCGAGAAGAAAGAGCGTATCAGTCTGGGGGCATGAAGATCACAACTGCGCACCCACGACCGCTCCTCCGGGCCATACCCCTTCCAGTGCACCAAAAATGACAGCCGACCCCGAACCACCTTGGAGTCAAGAATCCTTTCAACAACAAACTCCCTCTGGCCACGTATCAGAAGAGGGGAAGGTCTTCCACTGGAAGAAGGATTACTAATCGCCCGTTTTAAAAGGGAACAATGAAATGTTTTATTGATACCCAAAGAACGGGGCAGATCTAACTGAAATGCCACCGGATTGATAACCCTGGTGATCTTATAAGGGCCGATGAACCGGGGCCCTAACTTATGAGATGGCTGTCTCAACTTCAAATTCTTGGTAGACAACCAGACGAAGTCTCCTAATTTGAAGCTGCAGGGTCTTTTCCGCTTATCAAAAACCCTTTTGGTCACTAATGACACAGACACAAGGGCTTTCTTCACTTTCCGCCAAATACCTCTAAGGACCGAAACCACAGAGGAACCACCAGGCGTGGAGTCCAGGGGGTCAAAAGAATTGGCCTTAGGATGATGCCCATACACACAAAGGAAGGGAGAGATCCCTGTAGCAGAGTGAGCCGCGTTGTTATAGGCAAACTCCGCCATGGACAGATGAGCAACCCAGTCAGTCTGACACTTGGAGACATAACACCTGAGGAACTGCTCCAAGGACTGGTTCACCCTTTCAGTCTGCCCATTAGACTGCGGATGGTAGCCTGACGACAAGCTGACAGAAATCTGGAGATCGGAACAAAATGCCCTCCAGAATTTGGCCACAAACTGGGATCCGCGGTCAGAGACCACATCAAGTGGCAACCCGTGGAGACGCACAACATGCAGCATAAATAATTCAGACAGGCGTCTGGCTGATGGCAGCCCAACCAGTGGAACGAAGTGCGCCATCTTCGAAAACCTGTCAACGACAACCCAGATGGCTGTCATCCCCGAGGATTTGGGCAAGTCCACCACAAAATCCATTGAAATGTGGGTCCATGGCTTAGATGGGATAGAGAGTGGATGTAATGGGCCAACAGGAACCCCTCTAGGAGTCTTATTTCGGGCACAGATGTCACATGCCCGAACCCACTGATCCACATCCTTAGCCACCGAGGGCCACCACACCACCCTAGATAGCAACTCCCGAGTTCTGGCAATACCCGGGTGACCTGCCGACTTCTTGGCATGGAATTCCAGGAACACTCGCTGTCTTAACCTAGGAGGCACAAACAAAAGACCTACCGGAAGGTCTGGAGGAGCCTGCTCCTGTGCTCTAAGGACTAATGATAAGAGGTCCTGGGTAATGCCCACTTTAATACATGATGGGGAAACAATGGGCAACGGCTCCTCGGTGGTCTCCTGGATTGGAGCAAAACTCAGCGAGAGCGCATCAGCCTTGATGTTTTTTGACCCAGGGCGATATGTTATCAAAAAATTAAAGCGAGCAAAAAACAAAGCCCATCGTGCCTGCCTGGCATTGAGACGCTTCGCTGACTCTAAATATGCCAGATTCTTATGGTCAGTGAGAATTGAGACCACAAACTTAGCCCCCTCAAGCCAGTGTCTCCACTCCTCGAGTGCATCCTTAATAGCCAACAATTCCCGGTTACCCACGTCATAATTCATCTCGGCAGGCGAAAATTTACGGGAAAAGTACGCACAGGGATGAAGGCGATTATCAGACACTCCCATCTGAGAAAGCACTGCCCCAATACCCATCTCAGAGGCATCCACCTCCACCACAAAAGGACGCTCTGGATCTGGGTGTCGCAGCACCTTGGCCGAAACAAAAGCCCTTTTGAGACGGGCAAAAGCCGCTTTAGCCTCACAAGACCAGTGAGCAACATCCGCCCCTTTCTTAGTGAGTGCCACCAAGGGCGCCACTATAGACGAAAATCCAGCGATAAATCGTCTATAAAAATTCGCAAAGCCCAGGAAACGCTGAAGCGCCTTCAAACTAGTGGGCTGCACCCAATCCAGGACTGCCTGTACCTTGGAACCCTCCATTTGGAAACCTTCTGGGGAGATAATATATCCTAGAAATGCGATTTGATGAACTTCAAATTCGCACTTCTCCAGCTTCGCCCCAAGCCGGTGGTCTCTGAGTTTCTGGAGGACTAAGCGTACATGCTTCCGATGTTCCTCCAGGGAATGGGAGAAGATTAGGATGTCATCTAAGTATACAACTAAGAATCTATCCAAATATTCCCTGAGCACATCATTCATGAAATCCTGGAAGACTGCCGGGGCATTACAGAGCCCAAAAGGCATCACCAAATATTCATAATGCCCTGAGTGGGTATTAAAGGCAGTCTTCCATTCATCCCCCTCTCTTATTCGGATTAGATTGTACGCACCGCGTAGGTCAATCTTAGAAAAAATGGTGGCAGTACGAAGCTGATCAAACAAGACCGAAATGAGAGGCAGTGGGTATGAGTTTTTAATCGTGATACGGTTCAATTCCCTGAAGTCGATGCAGGGTCGCAACGAACCGTCCTTTTTACCCACGAAGAAGAACCCCGACCCAACTGGAGACTGTGAAGGTCTGATAAATCCCTTAGCCAAGTTCTCCTGAATGTACTCTGCCATAGCCTGAGTCTCAGGACGTGACAGGGAGTACAACCTGCTCTTGGGAAGCTTAGCATTTGGCAACAAATCAATGGCACAGTCATAGGGGCGATGGGGAGGTAGTACCTCTGCAACTTTTTTGGAGAACACGTCCGCAAAATCTGCATAACACCCTGGCAATCCTGGCAAACTTAGCTGCGAGAGCCTGACTGGAAGGCTCAAGCAACTCCTGAAACAATCAGTACCCCAACTAAGAATCTCCCCAGAGACCCAGTCAAATTGAGGATTGTGGGCCCTTAACCAGGGTAACCCCAACACCAATGGGGCAAAAGTACAGACAGTCACATAAAAGGACAATTTTTCAGAGTGTGTGGCTCCAATAAACAAAGAAATCTGTCTAGTGCAAGAGGTAATTTTACCTTGGGATAATGGTTCCCCGTTTAACCCACAAATCTCAATTTCTGATGCCAAGGGTACTAAGGGAACAGAGTGTTTCAGGGCGAATTGGCGGTCCATAAAAACCCCGTCGGCCCCACTGTCCACAAAGGCCTCAGTCTTGACAGTTTGACCGAGGATTTTCAAGGTCACCGGAATGATAAAAGTCTTCTTGGGAAATTCTGACTTCTGGCCTGACAGGATATTTCCCATCACCCTCAGGCCCTGAAGTTTTCCGGCTTTTCTGGGCATGATACTACCACATGACCTTTATTCCCACAGTACAAACACAACCCCTGCTGTCTCCTCCGCGTCTTCTCACGCGAGGAGAGGCGGGTAGCCCCAATCTGCATAGGCTCCTCAGAAAATTCCTCAGAGTCTGAGGTTCCCTTGGGAAGGAAGGAAATCTCAGTCTCCCTTTCAAGCCTACGCTCTCTCAGCCGTCTATCCACCCGGATGGATAACTGCATGAGCTGATCCAAGCTATCAGGCAAGGGATATTGTACCAGTTGGTCCTTTATCTGGTTAGAAAGACCTCTTCGGTACTGGTGTCTCAGGGCTGGGTCATTCCACTGGGTATCATGGGCCAACCTCCGAAACTCCGTACAGTAAACCTCAACTGGCCTTCGCCCTTGCTTAAGGATCGAAATCTGAGCCTCGGCTGAGGCCGTCTTGTCAGGGTCATCATACAACATGCCCAGTGCCGTAAAAAAAGCATCAACACTTTTAAGCGACGGACAGTCAGGCTGCAACCCATATGCCCAGACCTGTGGGTCTCCTTGTAGCAAGGAAATCACTATGCCCACCCGCTGAATCTCCGACCCAGAAGACTGAGGCCTAAGCCGGAAGTATAGCTTGCAGCTCTCCTTGAAACAAAAGAACTGCGAGCGATCTCCAGAAAAACGATCCGGGAGATTTACTTTCGGCTCCTTAACCCCTGCAGGTGCTGCTGCTGCGGGAGCTCCGCCAGCAGCCTGGGAGGTGTGCATTTTAATGGACAAATCATTAAATTGTCGAGTCAGGACCTGCACCTGATCGACCACCTGTTGCAACGTATTTTGAGGGGTATGCTCCATATTCCCACAAAATTTCAACAGGAGTATTAGGCTGCTGAATATGTTATGCACACCAGTGCCTGCAGGAAAGTACTGGTGTCAGAACTGTTATGCACTCCAGTGTCTGCAGGAATGTACTGGTGTTTGAACTGTTATGCAAAACAAATGGACTCACAGACAAACTGGGGAATATGACATAACGTACACAGAAGGTAATAGGGTAACAAAATACACACAAAGTGAACAGAGAAGCCCAGAGGCTAAGGAACTGGGTATCTCCCTTGTATTAGAACTGCACAGATGGAAAAAGCAAGATGTTGTGTTTTAATACGTAGAGAACCCGAAATGCTGTTGCTAAGGGCAACAGCAAAACCCTAAAGGGTTACCAACGGGTGTGGCAGTAAACTCCTTGGTCAGAGATGGAATGATAGACACAAGGAGAGTCTCCACAATCCTATTTCTCACTTGCAGTGCACAGGTTTTAGCTTACTGCCACTAAACTGACCCCTGACACCTAGCACAGTGAGACAGGATTAGACAGGCAAGTCTTAGAATACAGCCGCAAACTTGCTAAGTTCACAGAGTAGTAACAGAACCCCAGCAAGCTAAACGACTGACTCCAGTCTTACTGCTAGGTCTGGATTGGCAGAGTGTAATACCAAATCCCCAGGCCTATTTGCAGTAAGCAACAAACAAATACAAAGCTACACAGTACTGGCTAACTTTCATGAACTGACTAACCAACAAAGATTCAGCAGCATCTGCTTACCCTGAAAAGAGGCCTTATAAAGCAGGTGCTGTCCACGCCCCACTCAGACCTCACAGACTGTGAGCACAAAAACCAGCACCGGATCCCCTGCCGTGCACAGAGCCTATAACCACTGCACAGCAAAAGACCCGAACCGGAGTATCAGCTGCGCTCAGGTTACTCCACTAGCACTTGTCTCCCGGTTGCCATGACGACGTGGCAGCACAGGGCAGGAGACCCTAACAGCCCTGCAACTCATATCTAAAATCCACCACTGTTGCCAATAAGTAATACTATGGAGGGTATTCAATTAGTGCCGTTTTTAAAAATTACATTCGACCTATTGCCGTGCCCTTTTATTGAGTGGTCGAAAAATCCGGCACTGGCGAAAACCACAGGTATTGGCAAATTTGCCCTGATACACGTGTTTGTCGAATTCACGGGTGTTTTCATCCATTTTTGGTGCAATTTATTTTTCGCCCATGCCGACTCGAGAAAAAAAAAGTGAAATGGTATGGGCAAAAATGGATTAAAAAACGGGCGAAAATGCCCACAATTTAATACCCTGTGTCAAATTAGTGCCATTTTTTTGACCGTCGAAAAAAAGGCACTTAATTGAATACCCCCTATATATTTTGGGCTTTGACTTCACATAATGAACTCCACCCAAAACACGAACACAAAATGTTATGTTTTGTTGGAGTCCTCATTAAAATGTACCATGCTTTGATCCCTATTTATTAATATTGTGGTGATATGGTATGTACTTTTAGGGCAATTTACAAGAGGCCATCGACGGGAAACATGCTCTAAAACAGTCCACCCTGACAGAGAATAAAAATATAACTTTACTTCCAGGCTCATTCAGCCACACATGCATGACCCCCCTGTCTTCCGGTGCTGGTGATTCCGGCCACAAACCGCAAGATGGCCATCGGCAAATCTAATGGTCCGTAGATAAAATTATCTAATTAAACATTGAATAGTCCAAGCATGAAACCACTGCACACCCAGCATCAAATGGAAAACACATTTCCAACTAATTGGGATCATCGATCCATTGGTTTACAATGGCCATCTCGCCCATGGCATGCAAACCCCTGTACTCCCACCTTTAGCCTTCCCTGCCAGCACAGATGCTTATACAGGTTGAGTATCCCTTATCCAAAATGCTTGGGACCAGAGGTATTTTGGATATCGGATTTTTCCGTATTTTGGAATAACTGCATACCATAATGAGATACCATGGTGATGGGACCCAAGTCTAAGCATAGAATGCATTTATGTTTCATACACACAGCCTGAAGGTCATTTTATCCAATATTTTTAATAACTTTGTGCATTAAACAAAGTGTGTGTACATTCACACAATTCATTTATGTTTCATATACACCTTATACACACAGCCTGAAGGTCATTTAATACAATATTTTTAATAACTTTGTGTTTTAAACAAAGTTTGAGTACATTGAGCCACAGAAAACAAAGATTTCACTATGTCACTCTCACTCAAAAAAGTCCGTATTTCGGAATATTCCGTATTTCGGAATATTTGGATATGGGATACTCAACCTGTAGTCCAACAGGGGGGCCTGCAGGCACTGACCATCCCATCTGTGAACTTAGTAAGGATATCCTTATATCTGTCCCATGCATGTTTAAATTGCTCTACTGTCTCAGCCTCTACCATTGCTTCTTATTTGCATATAGATAAGATTCCCTGTCTGCATGTAAGATTGGGACCACAAATTTGGCATCTCAAAGTATTTTGTTTCCCCCCTCCACCTCCCGTCAACCCTCCTCCATCTCCCCGTCCCCTTCTTTCCCATTCCCTGTCATGGTATTACCCAATTGCTATATTATTTTATAACAACAATTATCAGGGAAGAAAATAAAATAAGAACTCAGTCTGGGTATATATCTCCATGGAGCATGCTAGAGGTTAATAATGATGCAGTCTTCTCCGGTAAATTATTGTTGAGCAGTGACTTTAAAAAAAAATAATAAGTATTTTTAAATGAGCTTTTCAGGTCTTAATGTAACTAAATATTTCAGCGTTTTTATTACCTAATCATTTAAAGAAGACTTTTGTATTCAGCTTACTCTCTCATATTGACATTTCTTCCTGTGTTTGTTTTCTAGAAACAAATTAACTTTCCATCATGAGTTGCAGTAATAAATGGGGAGGCTGGTAATTACTGGAGGAGATTAGAATTGCATAAGTGGTAAGAAATAAAAAAAAAAATGCACTTACTCTTCACACAGAATAGAGAAAGAGAGGAAACATATTTTTCCCCATAAACATTTGCAATGAAGTGTGTGTGACTGTCAGACAAGAGCTACACCCACCTTTCTTTACTGTACAGTCTGTGGCTCTAAAAGCCAGAGCCGGCCTTAGGCATAGGCAAACTAGGCAAATGCCTAGGGCATTTGGTATACCTAGGGGCACAAGCAGCTTCTGCTGATTAAAATAAGATTTTACTTACCGATAAATCTATTTCTCGGAGTCCGTAGTGGATGCTGGGGTTCCTGAAAGGACCATGGGGAATAGCGGCTCCGCAGGAGACAGGGCACAAAAAGTAAAGCTTTTCCAGATCAGGTGGTGTGCACTGGCTCCTCCCCCTATGACCCTCCTCCAGACTCCAGTTAGGTACTGTGCCCGGACGAGCGTACACAATAAGGGAGGATTTTGAATCCCGGGTAAGACTCATACCAGCCACACCAATCACACCGTACAACTTGTGATCTAAACCCAGTTAACAGTATGATAACAGCGGAGCCTCTGAAAGATGGCTTCCTTCAACAATAACCCGAATTAGTTAACAATAACTATGTACAATTATTGCAGATAATCCGCACTTGGGATGGGCGCCCAGCATCCACTACGGACTCCGAGAAATAGATTTATCGGTAAGTAAAATCTTATTTTCTCTATCGTCCTAGTGGATGCTGGGGTTCCTGAAAGGACCATGGGGATTATACCAAAGCTCCCAAACGGGCGGGAGAGTGCGGATGACTCTGCAGCACCGAATGAGAGAACTCCAGGTCCTCCTTAGCCAGAGTATCAAATTTGTAAAATTTTACAAACGTGTTCTCCCCTGACCACGTAGCTGCTCGGCAAAGTTGTAATGCCGAGACCCCTCGGGCAGCCGCCCAAGATGAGCCCACCTTCCTTGTGGAGTGGGCCTTTACAGATTTAGGCTGTGGCAGGCCTGCCACAGAATGTGCAAGTTGGATTGTGCTACAGATCCAACGAGCAATCGTCTGCTTAGACGCAGGAGCACCCATCTTGTTGGGTGCATACAATATAAACAACGAGTCAGATTTTCTGACTCCAGCTGTCCTTGCAATATATATTTTTAATGCTCTGACAACGTCCAGTAACTTGGAGTCCTCCAAGTCACTTGTAGCCGCAGGCACTACAATAGGCTGGTTCAGATGAAATGCTGACACCACCTTAGGGAGAAAATGCGGACGAGTCCGCAGTTCTGCCCTGTCCGAATGGAAAATCAGATATGGGCTTTTGTAAGATAAAGCTGCCAGTTCTGACACTCTCCTGGCCGAAGCCAGGGCTAGAAGCATGGTCACTTTCCATGTGAGATATTTCAAATCCACCTTCTTTAGTGGTTCAAACCAATGAGATTTTAGAAAGTCCAAAACCACATTGAGATCCCACGGTGCCACTGGAGGCACCACAGGAGGCTGTATATGTAGCACTCCCTTAACAAAGGTCTGGACTTCAGGGACTGAAGCCAATTCTTTTTGAAAGAAAATCGACAGGGCCGAAATTTGAACCTTAATAGATCCCAATTTGAGACCCATAGACAATCCTGATTGCAGGAAATGTAGGAATCGACCCAGTTGAAATTCCTCCGTCGGAGCACTCCGATCTTCGCACCACGCAACATATTTTCGCCAAATTCGGTGATAATGTTGCACGGTTACTTCCTTCCTTGCTTTAATCAAAGTAGGAATGACTTCTTCCGGCATGCCTTTTTCCTTTAGGATCCGGCGTTCAACCGCCATTGCCGTCAAACGCAGCCGCGGTAAGTCTTGAAACAGACAGGGACCCTGCTGAAGCAAGTCCCTCCTTAGAGGTAGAGGCCACGGATCTTCCGTGATCATCTCTTGAAGTTCCGGGTACCAAGTCCTTCTTGGCCAATCCGGAACCACTAGTATCGTCCTTACGCCTCTTTGCCGTATAATTCTCAATACTTTTGGTATGAGAGGCAGAGGAGGAAACACATACACCGACTGGTACACCCAAGGCGTTACCAGCGCGTCCACAGCTATTGCCTGCGGATCTCTTGACCTGGCGCAATACCTGTCCAGTTTTTTGTTGAGGCGAGACGCCATCATGTCCACCATTGGTCTTTCCCAACGGGTTACCAGCAAGTGGAAGACTTCTGGATGAAGTCCCCACTCTCCCGGGTGAAGATCGTGTCTGCTGAGGAAGTCTGCTTCCCAGTTGTCCACTCCCGGGATGAACACTGCTGACAGTGCTATCACATGATTCTCTGCCCAGCGAAGAATCCTTGCAGCTTCTGCCATTGCACTCCTGCTTCTTGTGCCGCCCTGTCTGTTCACATGGGCGACTGCCGTGATGTTGTCCGACTGGATCAACACCGGTTTTCCCTGAAGCAGAGGTTCTGCCTGGCTTAGAGCATTGTATATTGCTCTTAGTTCCAGAATGTTTATGTGAAGAGACGTTTCCAGGCTCGTCCATACTCCCTGGAAGTTTCTTCCTTGTGTGACTGCTCCCCAGCCTCTCAGGCTGGCGTCCGTGGTCACCAGGATCCAATCCTGTATGCCGAATCTGCGGCCCTCCAATAGATGAGCACTCTGCAACCACCACAGAAGAGACACCCTTGTCCTTGGAGACAGGGTTATCCGCAGGTGCATCTGAAGATGCGACCCTGACCATTTGTCCAACAGATCCCTTTGGAAAATTCTTGCGTGGAATCTGCCGAATGGAATTGCTTCGTAAGAAGCCACCATTTTTCCCAGGACTCTTGTGCATTGATGTACAGACACCTTTCCTGGTTTTAGGAGGTTCCTGACAAGCTCGGATAACTCCTTGGCTTTTTCCTCCGGGAGAAAAACCTTTTTCTGAACCGTGTCCAGAATCATCCCTAGGAACAGCAGACGAGTTGTCGGCATTAACTGGGATTTTGGAATATTCAGAATCCACCCATGCTGTTTTAGCACTTCTTGCGACAGTGCTAATCCCATCTCTAGCTGTTCTCTGGACCTTGCCCTTATTAGGAGATCGTCCAAGTATGGGATAATTAATATGCCTTTTCTTCGAAGAAGAATCATCATCTCGGCCATTACCTTTGTAAAGACCCGAGGTGCCGTGGACAATCCGAACGGCAGCGTCTGAAACTGATAGTGACAGTTTTGTACAACGAACCTGAGGTACCCCTGGTGTGAGGGGTAAATTGGAACGTGGAGATACGCATCCTTGATGTCCAAGGATACCATAAAGTCCCCCTCTTCCAGGTTCGCTATCACTGCTCTGAGTGACTCCATCTTGAACTTGAACTTCTTTATGTACAGGTTCAAGGACTTCAGATTTAGAATAGGCCTTACCGAGCCATCCGGCTTCGGTACCACAAAAAGAGTGGAATAATACCCCTTCCCTTGTTGTAGAAGAGGTACCTTGACTATCACCTGCTGAGAGTACAGCTTGTGAATGGCTTCCAAAACCGTCTCCCTTTCGGAGGGGGACGTTGGTAAAGCAGACTTCAGGAAACGGCGAGGTGGATCTGTCTCTAATTCCAACCTGTACCCCTGAGATATTATCTGCAGGATCCAGGGATCTACCTGCGAGTGAGCCCACTGCGCGCTGTAATTTTTGAGACGACCACCCACCGTCCCCGAGTCCGCTTGAGAAGCCCCAGCGTCATGCTGAGGCTTTTGTAGAAGCCGGGGAAGGCTTCTGTTCCTGGGAAGGAGCTGCCTGTTGCTGTCTCTTCCCTCGACCTCTGCCTCGTGGCAGATATGAATAGCCCTTTGCTCTCTTATTTTTAAAGGAACGAAAGGGCTGCGGTTGAAAAGTCGGTGCCTTTTTCTGTTGGGGAGTGACTTGAGGTAGAAAGGTGGATTTCCCGGCTGTAGCCGTGGCCACCAAATCTGATAGACCGACTCCAAATAACTCCTCCCCTTTATACGGCAAAACTTCCATATGTCGTTTTGAATCCGCATCGCCTGTCCACTGTCGCGTCCATAAAGCTCTTCTGGCCGAAATGGACATAGCACTTACCCGTGATGCCAGTGTGCAGATATCCCTCTGTGCATCACGCATATAAAGAAATGCATCCTTTATTTGTTCTAACGACAGTAAAATATTGTCCCTGTCCAGGGTATCAATATTTTCAATCAGGGACTCTGACCAAACTACCCCAGCACTGCACATCCAGGCAGTCGCTATAGCTGGTCGTAGTATAACACCTGCATGTGTGTATATACTTTTTTGGATATTTTCCATCCTCCTATCTGATGGATCTTTAAGTGCGGCCGTCTCAGGAGAGGGTAACGCCACTTGTTTAGATAAGTGTGTTAGCGCCTTGTCCACCCTAGGAGGTGTTTCCCAGCGCTCCCTAACCTCTGGCGGGAAAGGGTATAATGCCAATAATTTCTTTGAAATTATCAGCTTTTTATCAGGGGCAACCCACGCTTCATTACACACGTCATTTAATTCTTCTGATTCAGGAAAAACTATAGGTAGTTTTTTCACACCCCACATAATACCCTGTTTAGTGGTACCTGTAGTATCAGCTAAATGTAACGCCTCCTTCATTGCCAAAATCATATAACGTGTGGCCCTACTGGAAAATACGGTTGATTCGTCACCGTCACCACTGGAGTCAGTGCCTGTGTCTGGGTCTGTGTCGACCGACTGAGGCAAAGGGCGTTTCACAGCCCCTGACGGTGTTTGAGTCGCCTGGACAGGCACTAATTGATTGTCCGGCCGTCTCATGTCGTCAAACGACTGCTTTAGCGTGTTGACACTATCCCGTAGTTCCATAAATAAAGGCATCCATTCTGGTGTCGACTCCCTAGGGGGTGACATCCTCATATTTGGCAATTGCTCCGCCTCCACACCAATATCGTCCTCATACATGTCGACACACACGTACCGACACACAGCAGACACACAGGGAATGCTCCTAACGAAGACAGGACCCACTAGCCCTTTGGGGAGACAGAGGGAGAGTTTGCCAGCACACACCAAAAGCGCTATATATAACAGGGATAGCCTTATAATAAGTGCTCCCTTATAGCTGCTTTATATATATCAAAATATCGCCATAAATTTGCCCCCCCTCTCTGTTTTACCCTGTTTCTGTAGTGCAGTGCAGGGGAGAGACCTGGGAGCCGTCCTGACCAGCGGAGCTGTGAGAGGAAATGGCGCCGTGTGCTGAGGAGATAGGCCCCGCCCCTTTTCCGGCGGGCTCGTCTCCCGCTATTTAGTGAATCCAGGCAGGGGTTAAATATCTCCATATAGCCTCTGGGGGCTATATGTGAGGTATTTTTAGCCTTTATATAGGTTACATTTGCCTCCCAGGGCGCCCCCCCCCAGCGCCCTGCACCCTCAGTGACTGCGTGTGAAGTGTGCTGAGAGGAAAATGGCGCACAGCTGCAGTGCTGTGCGCTACCTTTAGAAGACTGCAGGAGTCTTCAGCCGCCGATTCTGGACCTCTTCTGACTTCAGCATCTGCAAGGGGGCCGGCGGCGCGGCTCCGGTGACCATCCAGGCTGTACCTGTGATCGTCCCTCTGGAGCTAATGTCCAGTAGCCAAAGAAGCCAATCCATCCTGCACGCAGGTGAGTTCACTCCTTCTCCCCTAAGTCCCTCGTTGCAGTGATCCTGTTGCCAGCAGGACTCACTGTAAAATAAAAAACCTAAGCTAAACTTTTCTAAGCAGCTCTTTAGGAGAGCCACCTAGATTGCACCCTTCTCGGCCGGGCACAAAAATCTAACTGGAGTCTGGAGGAGGGTCATAGGGGGAGGAGCCAGTGCACACCACCTGATCTGGAAAAGCTTTACTTTTTGTGCCCTGTCTCCTGCGGAGCCGCTATTCCCCATGGTCCTTTCAGGAACCCCAGCATCCACTAGGACGATAGAGAAAATGATATGCGGCATGCCTATATTCTGTGTGTGACTGCGGCTGTAACTGCATACGAAATGCTACGTTACAGTCTATTCCTGGAAATCACTGTAACATAGCATTTCGTTTGCAGATACAGTCACAGTGACACACAGTATATAGGCATGCTGCATATCATTTTAAACAGCAGAAGCTGCTTGTGCATTCTAGCCACATGCAAATAAGATGCATTTTCATTAAAAAAAGGCGCCCAATGTTAGCAGAGCTGCCAGCTGACTCACGCTAGACATTACCTGCTGCATGGCGTATTGAGACAAGATGTATGAGGACACATCTATATCCAAGCAGAGGCAGAGGTCACAGTGTTAGCGTCCATGTAAGTGATGCGTTCGGATGGGTTGGTTGTGCAGTAGTGTTTGGCATATGTGTGTTTGAATAAAGTTGCACTAGTGTGTGGCATAATTTTAATTGGGGGTACTATTGTGTGGCCATGCCCCTTCCTAGCAAGAACACACCCCTTTTTGGACTGTGCGCCAAATGCGCAATGTTCCTAGTTAAAATATAGGGGGTAGGAACACCAAAATGAGGACTGCTATGGGTGAAGGGTGATGGTGCTGGGAAAGGGGAGTAGGGGCAGAGGCGGAACTAGCCAAAATCTTGCCTAGGGCATCATATTGGTTAGGGCCGGCTCTGCTAAAAGCAGTCACTAGACTGCAATATTATTACAAGTATACTGGCTGACTCTGTCATTTCCAAAAAGCTGCTGTACCTATTACATGGGTGTACTATGGTATGCCGGCGGCCGGGCTCCCGGCGACCAGCATACCGGTGCCAGAATCCCGACCGCCGGCATACCGACAGCGTGGCGAGCGCAAATGAGCCCCTTGTGGGCTCGCAGCGCTCGCCACGCTGCGGGCATGGTGCGGGCACGCTGGCGCGCTACGCGTGCCACGCTATTTATTCTTCCCCCAGGGGGGTCGTGGACCCCCAAGAGGGAGATAAAGTGTCGGTATGCCGGCTGTCGGGATTTCGGCGCCGATATACTGTACGCCGGGATCCCGACAGCCGGCAAACTGAAGACCACCCCTATTACATGTCCACACGCCTAAAGCCCTTATAAACAACAAAAGCTTTACACCATGTAAGCCTTAAGCTTTTGCAGATATACAGGCAGCAGACACAGTTTTTGCATGGGAGAGTAAACAATGGAATCCACCTAGCTACTATATAGTCACAAGTTCTCCCCATTATATCACTAGCTGCATTAAATGTCTACTATACCCCGCAACATTCCATTTCAGGAGTTAGCAAGAAAGAGGTGTGACTAACTTGCGATGTGGGCATATCCTTGTCACAATGATGGTATTTTCATGTCCCCTGATGCTTGCCAGGTGACTTTAAAGTGCTAAGATGCTCCTTCCACTTGTGTAAAAACACATTTGGAGTGACATAATAGATGGGTGCCACCTTACTACTGTGGCAGGACATACCCAGCAGAGATGTGGGGTCAGATGAAGCAGGTGAGGCAGAGCCTCTCCTTTCATACTCAGTGACATGCAGTGAGGTCAATGGCTGGATAGGCACTGCCTAGTATCAGAGCCAGATTTACTCCAAATACCACCCAGATGGCACAAGGGGGCACAGAGTAACACAAGGCACAGGGTAATGCATAGCACAGATGGGCACAGGCTAACACATGGCACAGGAGGAACGGAGTAGCAGGGAGCACAGACTAATGCATAGCACAAGGTAACACATGGCACGGGGCGGCAAAGAATAACACATGGCGCAGGGTAAAACAGAACACAGGGGAGCACAGGTTAACACATGGCATAGGGGGCACAGGGTAATGCAAAGCACATGGGGGCACAGGTTAATACATGGCACAGGGTAATACATGGCACAGGGGGTATAGAATAACATATGGCACAGGGAAGCACTGCCAGGGGACTTTGCGAAGAGAGGAGGAGGAGGAGGAGGAGAAGGATGGACATAGAACCTTGTGGTCACTGGCTGCTGTGTGACACCATGCACTGCAGGAATAATGGGAGCACATACTACTACCTCCTGTCACAAGCTCCCAGCAAGACCTCAGTTGCTGCTGCTGCTGGGTCCTAGCTGCTGCCGGGCACTCCTCCAATCTGGGCTGGGGAGCACGGGGGAGAGAGGCTATTGAGATTATGCTACAGCCAGGCAGGGAAGTATGAGCGCAGGTCAGGCCCCCCCCCCCCCCCCAAACACCCCCCCCCCCCAAAAAAAAAACCAACCCATGTCCCTCAAAAATGTCCTCCGCCTCGGAGGGACAGATGCTAGGTGTCATACTTGACCTCTAGCATCTGACAAGGAACACAGCACGACAGCGCTTTACTGGGAGCACTTAGAGCTAATGATCATTACGCCCCTGCAATGAGCATGACACTCAGAGCATTCACCCCTTGCAACGGGCATTTCACCCCTGGCAATGAGCATTACACCCAAAGCATTCACCCCTGGCAACGAGCATTACACCATAATGAGCATGACACCTGGAGCATTCACCCCTGGCAACGAGCATTACACCCAGAGCATGAAACCCCTGGCAACAAGCATTACACCCCTGGTAACAAGCATGACACCCAAAACATGAAACCCGTGGCAACGAGCATTTACATATTGAGCCAGGTAGAGCCCTCTGACACAGTGTGTGTGTGCTACTCACAGACATGGCGTGCAGACAGTCCTCCCATTGCCATCACTGATGCTGAAGCCCCACCTCCCATCCACAGCAGCGAACACTAGAGGTCCTAGAGGTCTCTCTAGCGCTGCAGACAGTCCTCCCCGTTGCCATTCCCGAGGCTGAAGTCCCGCCTCCCATCCACAGAAGTGGACACTAGAGGTCTCTCTAGCGCTGCAGACAGTCCTCCCCGTTGCCATTCCCGAGGCTGAAGTCCCGCCTCCCATCCACAGAAGTGGACACTACAGGTCTCTCCATCACCAACGCTACTTCCAAACAGCTCTGCCTCAATCACTGCCAGGGCGGCTAATCAGGAGTACACATCGTATGATGAGCTCACGTTATGTGCCAGGTACACTCATCACACACCTAGTTACAGCCCTGCTCCACAGTTTTGACTATAAAAATTATATGAAAACGACAAAGAATATATTATAAATATCTTCTTTGTATTATTCTAGGGGGGATGCACGAGGGAGATGATGGTGTCAGTCTACACAGGGTGGGGGCACGGGTGGTACTGCACGGTGTCAGTGGGCACAGGAGGGGATGCATAGTACCAATGTACACGAGGTACGGGCACAGGGGGTTGCATGGTGTCAGTGGGCACAGGTAGGGCTGCATAGTACCAGTGTACACAGGGTGGGGGCACAGGGGGATGCATGGTGTCAGTGGGCACAGGTGGGTCTGTATAGTACCAGTGTATACAGGGTAGGGGCACAGGTGGGACTGCACTGTTTCAGTGGGCACAGGTGGGGCTGCATAGTACCAGTGTACACAGGGTGGTGGCACAGGGGGACTGCACGGTGTCAGTGGGCACAGGAGGAGCTGCATAGTACCAGTGTACACAGGGTGGGGGCACATGGGGACTGCACTGTTTCAGTGAGCACAGGTGGGGCTGCATAGTACCAGTGTACACAGGGTGGGGGCACATGGGTACTGCACTGTTTCAGTGGGCACAGGTGGGGCTGCATAGTACCAGTGTACACAGGGTGGGGGCACAGGGGGACTGCATGGTGTCAGTGGGCACTTGT